>NC_041390.1:549606160-549606654 GCF_002162155.2 Triticum dicoccoides
AAATCCTACCGAGTGGAGAGCAACCCTCCCACTCGGGGGCTTAGCTGCAGTCCAGTACTCGCCTAAGTTTTAAAAAATCCTACCGAGTGGAGAACAACCCTCCCACTCGGGGGCTTAGCTGCAGTCCAGTACTCGCCTAAGTTTTAAAAAATCCTACCGAGTGGAGAGCAAACCTCCCACTCGGGGGCTTAGCTGCAGTCCAGTACTCGCCTAAGTTTCAAAAAATCCTACCGAGTGGAGAGCAACCCTCCCACTCGGGGGCTTAGCCGCAGTCCATTACTCGCCTAAGTTTAAAAACACGATACAGGTTGGTCACCTCATAACCACTCGGCCGCCCCGTGCGTCGCCACCAGGTTGGTCACCTCATAACCACTCGGCCGCCCCGTGCGTCGCCACCAGGTTGGTCACCTCATAACCACTCGGCCGCCCTGCGCGTCGCGCCAGGTTGGTCACCTCATAACCACTCGGCCGCCCTGCGCGTCGCCACATGTTGG
>NC_041390.1:549606869-549691952 GCF_002162155.2 Triticum dicoccoides
GCTTAGCTGCAGTCCAGTACTCGCCTAAGTTTTCTCACTCGGAGACTTAGCTGTAGTCCGGCACTCGGCTAAGTTTGAAAAAATCCTACCGAGTGGAGAGCAACCCTCCCACTCGGGGGCTTAGCTCCAGTCCAGTACTCGCCTAAGTTTTCTCACTCGGAGACTTAGCTGCAGTCCGGCACTCACCTAAGTTTGAAAAATCCTACTGAGTGGAGAGCAAACCTCCCACTCGGGGGCTTAGCTGCAGTCCAGTACTCGCCTAAGTACGAAACACATCTCAATCCTCAAGGACGATGAGGTGCAGGTCAACTGCCGCCTTCTCCTGGAGAGCTTCGCCACAAATACAATGTGCGCTCCATCCCGCTCTGCAGTAACGAGGCGCGGGTCGACTGCCGCCTTTCCCTGGAGAGCTTCTCCACAAATACAACGTGCGCTCCATCCCACTCTGCAAGGACGACGAGGTGCAGGACTACTGCCACCTTCTCTTGAGGAGCTTCGCCGACCCGCAAGGGCAACGAAGCGCAGGTCGACTGCTTCCTTCTCCTTCGGAGCTGCGCTACAAATACAAAAGTTGTCTCGAATGAAGAACGAGTTCACTCGACAGGGGATTCATGAAGATATTCAACGATAAACCAAATTCAGATAAATCCTAAAGGTTCTGGACCACAGATCGAAGTGCTCGGGCATTCATCCCGAAAGAGTTTAACGGTTACAAAAACCACTCGGCATTTCAAGGCAAATTTAAGGTGAGACATAAAAGTTTGTTCACTCCGCGGGAGGAGGACTAGCAGGCTCGACGAACTCGTCTAAGTCGACGCCGTCGGCGATCCGAGTGGCCGCAGCGATGAAAGTCTCCAAAAAAGATCAGAAGTCATGCTTCTGGGTATTGGCAACCTTGATTGCTGCCAGCTTATCTTGTCGTACCTCCTTGCAATGGACGCGAACCAGAGACAGAGCCACATCAGCGCCACACCAGGCAGAAGACTTCTTCCACTCCTGCACTCGGTCAGGGATTTCATTAAGTCGAGTCATCATGGACTCAAGATCATTTTGGAGCGTGGCCTCTGGCCAAAGTGCCGGGTCGATCCGTGACATGGTGACCTTCAGTCGAGCCAAGTAGTCCACGACACCGTCGATGCGGGATTCTAGTCGGAGCAGATTCATGGCAGTTTCATCTTTCACAGGAGAATTGATTGGATCCAAACCTGGTTCGACCCGCCCAGTATCCTCCTCGAAGTCCTGGCAAAACTCTGCATTCACGATTCAAGGATAAGTCAATTTTCATATGCTGAGTCGACACAAAAAAAATCAGTCGGAACAAAATGTGCACCTTCAAGCTTGAGGAACAACTTCTTGGCAAGGCTCCTCAGATAGCTCTCCAGATCGTCCCTCCTACGAGCGATGCCTTCCATCTTCTCGCACAGGTTGAGGTTCTCCTTCTTCCAGCGCGAGCACTCCTTGTTGGCTTCGTTCAGAGCAGATTTCAGCTTGGTATTCTCTTCTTCCAACTGGCCGACTGAAGCTAGTTTCTGTTCAGCCAGAGCGGTCCTGTCATCAGCCTCCTTTTGAGCAGCAGCCAAATCCTGATCCTTCTTCACCAGAGCTTCTCTCAGTTTTTCTGCAAAGAAATGATGATTGATTCAGAAAGAGCAGAAGGGTACTCAAGCCCAAGACAGACCAGTCGACAAACTCGTCTTACCAGTGGCGCCGTCCTTGACCTTTTGTAGCTCTGTCTTGGCCAGCTCCAAGTCAAGGTTCAGTTGAATCTGCTGTTTCTCCAAGTCAGCAAAGCGAGCTCCAAGATCACAAGATTTCTGAAATCAAAGGGGAGAAGTTATTTTACAGCAAAAAACGACAAAGACAATAAGTACTAAGACTATGGTCGACTGCCCGCAGTCCACCATAGTCTCGGGGACTACACCCAGTGGGTGCACTTTGCGTGCCCCCACCGGTTCTGATCCCGCTCGACCGGCCTGCCGGAGTCGAGTGCAGGGAGTAAAATAAAAAGTGGAGAGAAAGTAGAACTCAGACCACAGTCGACTGCCAGCAGTCGACCGCGGTCTCGGGGACTACACCCAGTGGGTGCACTTGGCGTGCCCCCACCGGTTCTGATCCCACTCGACCAGATCAAGTGGAAGAGACAAACTACTAGTTCAGTTTACACTCGACAAAATACAAAGACTATAGTCGACTGCCAGCAGTCCACCGTAGTCTCAAGGACTACACCCAGTGGGTGCACTCAGCGTGCCCCCACTAGTTCAAAAATTCAATCGACGCACCCAGTGGGTGTACAGATGCAAAGATTTTCGGAAAGAGTCTTCAGATAGCATATCCTAACAGAACAAGCGGCGACCAACTAACCTGAACGTTGCTCTAGAGAGCCGAGCTAGCATCGTAGGCAGCCTGGCTGGCGTCCCGCACCGTCTTTATCTTCTCCATCATAATGTCCGCCTGGCGTATGGCTTCCTTGGCAGCATTCACTTCGTCCTCTGGGACATGATGGGTCGCAAAGACTGAAGGCGGGTCGACAGGGGCCTGAGCAGTCGATGAGAAAGGCAAGGCACTCGACAATGGCACTGCGAAGGTAACAGAACCCCGACTGGCGTCACCAGCGTCCTGAACGACTGGCTCCGCCCTCGGCGTCGATTGTGGCACCTCGCTCGCAGGAGCTTGCCTATTTTTCCTCGTCAAAGGCCTCTCAGGCTCTTCATCATCATCATCAGGGAGGTCAATAATGTTAGGAGCTGTTCAAAGTTCAATCGACAAAATTGCATCACCCAATGGTACACATTGCAGTTGAATCGACCAAAATAAAGACAGGATGGCAGAAATCATACCCAGATTAGAAGTGATCGCATCCTCCATCACCTCATGATCGTCCATGTAAGCTGAGGTCCTGGAAGTAGCAGCGCTGCCAGCTCCAAAGTTTGTCCGGTTAAAACAAGAAAAACAAACAGCACAGGACGTCGAGTAAATATGAAGGGAGACACTCACACGGAAGCGATGGGGATGTCAATCTTAATCTTTGGCAACGCCTTCGGAAGCTTCGGCTCTGTGACTTTGGGATGCTTTAACGCTTTTTCAGTCGGAGTTGGCGAAGAGGTCCGAGGACGCTTTGAAGACTGACCAGCTTGAGCAATCGCCTTTTCACGGGTGCTCGATCGTTCTTGGTCAAGTTTGGACCGCCTCTCCCTGCGAGGAGGCGACTCGACTTCTTCTTCCTCACTTGGATCGTCGCTTTCTTCGTCCCCTCCACCGTCAGAATCCCATTCGCCACTGTCGCCGCCGCACGCCTCTCCTTCCGGGTCCTTCTCTTGCTCTCCGTTGGGCATTGAATACATTTCAATAATGGACTGAAAGAAAGCAGGAAGAACAAAGTCAGTCGACTCAGTATAGGCAACTGCGCGAGTGAATTCAGATTACAAACAAAAGCTCAGAGTCGGACCTTCTCTGGTACATGAGACTGGTCAAATGGAGGAACTCTCATGGCTCCCCTGGGGTTGTCCTTGTTCCCGGTCATGCCCGACAGCCACTTCTCCGGTGTGTCGTCATCGACCTCCTCCGGGTGAATCCGAGTGGAGTCTTCAAGACCCGAATACATCCACATCGGGTGGTCTCGGACTTGAAGGGGCTGGATGCGCCGCTGAAGGAAGACCTCCAAGAGATCCATACCGGTGACCCCATCATGGATAAGCTGGACCACTCGCTCTACCAACACCCTCACCTGCGCCTTCTCCTCCGGGAGCACCTTCAAAGGGGAGGGTTTCCTCACTCGGTCCATGGTGAAAGGAGGGAGGCCAGTCGAATGCCCTGGCGTCGACTGGTCTTTGCAGTAAAACCAGGTCGACTGCCATCCGTGAACTGAGTCGGGAAGAATCATGGTCGGAAAGGAGCTTTTCCCTCTCATCTGGACACCAAGACCCCCACACATCTGAATCACTTGAGTCCTCTCGTCACTTGGATTAGCCTTTTTCACCGTCTGGGAGCGACAAGTGAAAATGTGCTTGAAAAGGCCCTAGTGAGGCCGACAACCCAGGAAATTCTCACACAAAGAAACAAAAGCGGCGAGATAAACGATTGTCTTGGGAGTGAAGTGGTGGAGTTGTGCCCCAAAGAAGTTCAGAAATCCCTGAAAGAAAGGGTGAGGAGGCAAGGAAAATCCACGGTCGACGTGGGTGGCAAGGAGAACGCGCTCACCCTCCCGAGGTTGCAGCTCGGACTCCTTCCCCGGAAGCCGCATCGATTCATAGGGGATCAGCCCTCCTTCGGCTAGGTCGTCGAGGTCTTCTTGGGTGATCGTTGAGCGGATCCAGTCGCCCTGGATCCAGCCCTTCGGCAGGCCGGTTCACGAGGAGGATCCGCCCCGACTGGTCGCCTTCCCCTTCGACCTCGCCGTCGCCTTCTTCGCCTGCTCTAGAGCCGCCGTCTTCTCCTTCCCCATCGTCCCTGGCGAAACGCGTACGGAGCGGTGGCGCTGGGGAGAGAGTGAGCATGGCGAGGGAGCATGAAGAGGAGAAGAGATAATGGGGACGCACTGTTTGAAGAGACCCCGGTCCGACGCCTTATATGAGGCCGCTTCCGAGTGGCTGACTGGTAGGCCCGGGCGGCCCTGTCAAATCCTGTAACAATCGCGCGCGCGATACATGGCGAAAAAGGTGGCGCGGGGATCGAGGCGGCTCCGCTCTATCCCATCCGATTACTGCGGCCTCCCCCGTCCCGCATGATTCCCAAAATTCGGATCCCGCGAAATCTGCGGGCAGTAGAACAACTTGTCAGACCGAAGATCTCCTCCGCACCGTCACTCGGAGCCTTTCAAGTAAAGAAACTCACTCGACAAAGAGCTAAGAATGGATCAAGGCGACTGAAAAGGAAGTTGCTGTCATCACTCAGGCATGAAAAATGAGTCGGGAAAATTCTCAACTCCTTCCCCACTCAAACCTCGATCCATTCGGGGGCTAATGACGAAGCTATGTACCTAGGGTAGGGTCATGGACCTGTCCAAACTGCCCTACCCAAGGACATCTCTAGAAGAAATCACCTCTCAATCGACTTGGAGGTGTTCCACTCGACAGACTCGAAGACACTCGACCAAAAAGCGATCACTCGACCAAGACCAAACCACTCGACGGCCAGGAGACCTAAAGGCACTCCGCATGCTAACGGTCGGTTATTAAGTAGCCTTTATGGTCATCATAGCACTTTATTAGGGGCGTTATCAGTAACGCCCGACCTTAATGTATTTAAAACCCTGCATAACTGAGGGCCGGAGGGGTCCGGCCAACTCTATATAAGCCACCCCCCTCCTCAGTGTAAAGGGTTCGCACCCCTATAATTCATACACGCATAATCCAGTCGACCGCCTCCGGGCTCCAAGACGTAGGGCTATTACTTCCTCCGAGAAGGGCCTGAACTCGTAAACCTCGTGTGCTTACAACTTCTCCATAGCTAAGATCTTGCCTCTCCATACTTACCCCCCTACATTACTGTTAGACTTAGAACCATGACAGCCGGCTCACCGGATGCTGCACGGGCTTCAGCGTGTCGGCGCCCAGGCGATCGCCGCCCTGTGGCCTGACATGCCGGCACCGCGCACTCCCAGTCGTACTACCGACTGGCTGGAGGTGGCGGCCGGCCGTCTAGAGGCCTGGAAGGGCTCCTCATCCCGGGCTGGAGCGCACTAGGCCTTGGAGTTCGTCAAGGTGTGGTATCCTGGGCTAACTCTAACCCATCTAGCCACGTTCCGGCTGGAGGCTCAGGAGGAATTGGCGGTCGTGGAAGATGAACTCGTCAAGCGCGCGGCGTCAATCACCGAGTACACCGACACCAGCATCTTCATCCCGGAGCGGGTTGAAGATGGCACCGAGGCGCCGCCGGAATGGTTCGGGCTGAACCTGGAAGATGGCGAGGACTCGGCGGAGGTAATCGACTCCAGCAGTGAGGAAGAGGGCGAGGCGGAGGAGGAAGGCGAAGAGGAGGCGCCAGAGGTCGGAGCGGGCGGCTAGCCCCATCTCGACCGTGCCTCAAGCAATGAGCCCCGCCCAACCGAGCCGGCTACCGCCGGAGGCAACCAAGCGGAGACTGACTAGCTGGCCGCTCCACCAATTGGCGCCGCCGATTCCTCCGATCCACCGAACCCTTTTGCCGCTTCCTAGGCCGCCATTTATCTTTTGTTTTACATGTCTATCAGTCTCGACGAACTTGTTAATTTTGCACAATTCCACCCACGGGGTGTATCTTAAACTTGTGTTTTGAAGATCGGCCAAGGGCCTTTGTTATGTAAATATTTTTCCGAGTTCTATCTTTTCTTGCTTGCTGCTCTTTGGCTTTTTTCTTTGCCGCCTTCCCTTGGTTGCCGTCTTGCCAGCCGAACAGCCGCTCTGTGGACTGTGGCTGGGTCAAGTACTTAGCTACTTCTGGGAAGGCATGTACTTAGCCATTTTTAGAACATTCTAGCAAGTTAAGTAGAAGCCGGCAGGCCGGCTGGTGAGGCGAGAAGCCGGCTTGGACTATGCACGTGCTTTGTGTCCTTAGCCATTTTTCATGTGGACACCCTTTCTGCCTTGCTCCTGCCCATGAGACAGTCGCTCTGCGAGCTATGGCTTCTGGCAGGAGACGACTTAAGTGCCAACACATTACTTGTCTGGCTGCAGGAAGCGCTTCATAGTACAAGGCGGCAAGTCCCCAGGCCGACTAGTCGGACCCAGTGCCGAGCGGCATAAAGAAAATGACATACTCATAGGCATAATTCTTATCATATAGATGAAAGAGGGCAGTCCCCGAGCTCTTCTCGGGGGACCCGGAGTCTTCGTGATTTAATACAAAAGGTAGCGTGGTACATATTGCATCAACTGTAAAATCTTCGAAGGAGATTTGCATTCCATGGCCGCTCCGTCTCCTTGCCGGAGTCGTCCCTCTTGTGTGCTCAAGGCTTCTGAGCGTCGATCGGGTAGTAGAAGTCATTGCCCAATGCTTTGCTGATGATGAAGGGGCCTTCCCAAGGCGCTGAGAGCTTGTGCTGGCCGGCTGTTCGCTGGATCAGCCGGAGCACAAGGTCTCCTTCTTGGAAAGATCTCGGCTTGACCTTCCGGTTGTAGTATCGGCACACGCTTTGCTGGTAGATGCTGGACCGGCTGAGTGCCAACAGCTGGCCCTCTTCCAGCAGATCGACGCCGTCTTGATGAGCTTCTTCCGCCTCCTCCTCGGTGTACATGGTGACTCGGGGGAGTCGAATTCTATGTCCGTTGGGATGACGGCTTCGGCCCCGTAGACGAGGAAGAAAGGCGTCAAGCCGGTTGACTTGTTCGGAGTTGTGCGCAGACTCCAGAGGACGGCCGGCAGCTCGTCGAGCCAGCAGCTGGCCGACCGTTCCAAAGGCTCGACCAGTCGGGGCTTGATGCCGGACAAAATAAGGCCGTTTGCTCGCTCCACCTGGCTGTTTGACTGCGGATGAGCAACGGATGCTAGGTCCAGTTGGATGCCCTGCGTCGCGCAGAAACTGGCCAGGGCACCTTTGGCGAAGTTCGTGCCATTGTCGGTGATGATGCTATGTGGTACGCTGTACCAGATGGTGATGTCGGAGATGAAAGTCAAAGCAGTTGGACCATTCAACTTCTTGATTGGTTTTGCTTCTATCCACTTGGTGAACTTGTCCACCGCGACAAGCAGATGAGTCAAGCCACCTCTTGCCGTCTTTAATGGTCCCACCATATCCAGGCCCCATACGGCAAAGGGCCATGCTATGGGAATAGTCTTGAGTGCAGAAGCCGGCTGATGAGGCTTTGAACGAAACTTTTGGCACCCTTTGCATTTCTGGACCAAGCTCTTGGCGTCTTCCAGGGCAGTTGGCCAGAAAAAACCATGGCGGAAAGCCTTGGCGACAAGTGCTCTTGAAGCCGCATGGTGGCCACATTCGCCTTGATAGATGTCTTTGAGGATTGCTTGGCCTTGCTCCGGCTCGACGCAGTGCTGGTAGACACCGGTGACACTGCGCCTCACAAGCTCTCTGTTGACTATGGTGTATGCTGCTGCCCGGCGTTGCACTTGCATGGCCGAGATCTCATCAGTCGGCAACTCTTTGTTTACCAGGAAGTTGAGGATGGGCTGGGCCCATGAAGGTGCTGCGATTTTTTCAACTGTCAGGACTGCAACTTGGACAAGGGCGGTTGGGCTGGGAGGTGGCGGGTTGGAGTCGGCTGCCGCTTGCTGGGTCGATGAAGTCTCCGGGCCGACTGCTGTAGTCCCCGGGCCGGGCTCTGAAGTCCCTGGGCCAGGTGCGACTGCCGCGGCCCCCGGGTCGCCTGCCAGAATTCCCGTGCCGACTGCTGGAGCTCTTAAGTCGGATCTGACTACTTCAGGAGGAGCCGGCACGAAGATAGAATCCGACTCTGGCGATGGCTCGACAAACGGCTTGAGGAGGCGTTGTAGGGCGACGCCGGTCGATATTGCTTGACGGGTGGAGCCGATTCACGCCAAGGCGTCTGCTTGCTCATTCTCGTTTCTTGGTACATGGAGAAACTCACACCCATCAAAATATCCACTGAGTTGCTATATGAGGAAACGATAACTCGCCATGTTTGCATCCTTGGCGTCCCAGTCGCCTGACGACTGCTGGACCACCAAGTTAGAGTCACCGTAGCATAGGAACCGGCGAATGCCGAGCTCTTTGGCAAGCCGGAGCCCGTGAATGAGTGCCTCATATTCAGCGACGTTGTTGGAAGCGGCAAAATGGATTTGCAACACATATTTGAGCTTGTCGTCTTTGGGAGAGGTGAGGACGATGCCGGCTCCCAAACCGGTGCGCATCTTGGAACCATCAAAGTGCATCCGCCAATGGGTGCAGTCCGGCGCTGGTGGCAGGTACTGGGTCTCGGCCCAGTCGACGAGGAAGTCAGCCAGCGCCTGTGACTTGATGGCGGTGCGAGGCTGGTAGTAGATGGTGTAGGGGGCCAAATCTATGGTCCATTTGGCCACCCGGCCGGAGGCATCTCGACTTCCAATGATCTCGGCGAGCGGAGCAGTGCAGATAACAGTGATTGGGTGCTCTTGAAAGTACGGCTTCAATTTTTTGGCGGCAAAGTGCACGCCGTAGCACATCTTTTGATAGTGGGGGTAGTTTTGCTTGGAGGCTGACAGCACTTCACTTAGGTAATACACCGGTCTCTGGACTGGTAGCGCCTTTCCTTCCTCCTTGCATTCTACCGCTATGACTGTGCTGACCACTCGGCTGGTGGCGGCGATGTAGAGGGGCATGGGCTCCTTAGGAGTCAGAGCCGTAAGGACTAGCGGAGTAGTCAACATCTTCTTGAGCTAGAAAAAAGCTTCATCACCTTGTCATTCCATTCGAAAAAAGTGGTCTTCTTCATGAGCTGGTACAGGGGAAGAGCCTTCTCTCCCAGCCAACTGATGAAACGGCTGATGGACGCCAAATAGCCTGTGAACTTCTGTACATCTAGCAGTCGGGTGGGTACTCCCATCCTCTCGATGGCCTTGATCTTCACAGGGTTGCATTCTATGCCGCGCTCTGAGCCCAGGAATCCAAGAAGCTGGCCGGCTGGTACTCCGAAGACGCATTTCTCTGGGTTGAGCTTGATTTGAAACCGGCGTAGGTTCTCAAAGGTCTCTTTGAGGTCTTCTAGCAGCGTTCCACACTTCTCCATCTTCACCACGACATCGTCCACGTAAACGTGGGTGTTTCTGCCGAGTTGTTTGAGGAGGCACTTCTGCATGCAACGTTGAAACATGGCGCCGGCATTCCTCAAGCCGAACGTCATGGTTAAGTAGCAGAAGGCTCCAAATGGCGTGATGAAGGCGGTCTTCAGTCGGTCGGCCGGGTTCAGCTTAATCTGGTGATACCCTGAGTATGCATCCAAGAAACTCAACAGCTCGCATCTGGTTGTGGAGTCTATCACTTGGTCAATTCTTGGCAAAGCAAACGGGTCTTTGGGGCAGGCTTTGTTGAGGCTGGTGTAATCAATACACATGCGCCACTGCTTGTTTTTCTTCAGCACAAGGACTGGGTTGGCCAGCCACTCTGGAAAGAACACTTCCATGATGAAGCCGGCTGCCAGCAGCCGAGTTGTCTCTTCTCCGACGACTCTTCTCTTCTCCTTTGACAGGCAGCGCAAGGGCTGCCTGACTGGCTTGGCATCAGACCGGACATGTAACTTGTGCTCGGCGAAATCCGTCGGAACACCCGGCATGTCTTTAGGTGGCCATGCAAAGATGTCCCGATTCTCACGGAGGAAATCGACGAGCTCGACTTCCTATTTGCTGTCGAGGTTTGCACCTATGACAGCGTACTTCTCCGGGCGCTCCGGGTCCAAGGGTATCTTCTTTGTCTCCTTGGCCGGCTTGAACGAGCCCTCGACTTCCGACTCCTTGCGGTGGGGTGGCATGTCCGGCTGCTTGCCTGTCATTGCCACAACTCGGTCAAGGAGCCACTTCTCGGCCGCGATCATGAGGGACTCAGCCAGCCGACTACTCTCAGCCGCACAAGCGGACGGCTTCTTGTAGTCCCCAGCTATGGTCAGAATTCCCTTAGAACTCGGCATCTTCATTTTGAGGTAAGCGTAGTGGGGGCGCATCGTACGGGCTCTCGAGGTCCACCACCTCGAACCAGACTGGCTCTCGTCGGAAGTGATCCTTGTCTCCAAACAGGACGTCTATCTGGATCTTGTCGATTGGTGAGTAGGAAATGCCAGGAACTATGCCATGGAATACAGTCCGACTGAGCTGAAGTTGTCTTTGTCTGATTCCTAACTTGTCCATGGTATCTTTGTACAGAATGTTGATTCTGCTGCCGCCATCTATCAGAACTCGAGAAAATCGAGCGGCTCGCCTATTAGCGGCAAAGGTGGCATCCAGAACCAGGGCGTAGGAACCGAGATTGGGCATCACCTCTGGGTGGTCGGCTCTGCTCCAGTTGATGGGCTTCTCAGACCAATGCATGAACTCGAGGGTCTCCGATGCCACTGCATTCACTTCTTGCTGTCGTTGTCATCTGCTGTGCCTATCGTCGGCCACGCTGGTGAACACGGCATAAGCTCCATGCTCTTCAGGGTATTCGTCTTGTATGGCTCCGACTGGTCGAACGGTCAGCTGCTGAGGGGGAGGGGGCGGCTTCCCAGCAGGCGGAGGAGGTAGAAGGCCGTCTCCCTTGGCGATCCTGGTGAGCCAATGGCATTTCCGAGTGGTATGGTTGGACGGCTTCGCACCACTGTGGAATTTATAGGGTGCATCAAGAGTCTACTCATATGAGAAAGCCGGCAGCCAATTGGGCTTGCCGCCCTTCAGGCGTTTGGACGGAGGCTGCCCATCCGGCTGCTGGTCTTCGACTGTCGCCACCTGCCGGCTTGTGGAACCCAGCTGCATGGTCTTGCGCTTGTTGTCGCTTGGTTGCTGGCGCCGACTGGTGTCGCCAGCCGGGGTTCGAGGAGCTTGAGGGGCTACTTTTCCAGACGCATCAACTCGGATTTCTGCCTTCATGGAGGGGTCGGCCGTGGCATATTTATCTGCTATGATCAGCAACTCGTCAAGGGTCGCCGGCTCGTCGCAGAGGAGTCGGTGCTTGAGGAAGGTGCCCTCTCGGCACCCAGCGGTGAAGTACTCGATGGCCTGCACCTCGTGCACGCCTTCGCAAGAGTTGCGGAGCTCGGCCCAATGCGTGAGGTAGTCGCAGGTCGACTCGTTGGGGCCTTGTACGCACAAGGAGAGTTGGCGAGGCTTGGGCGGCCGCTTATACGTGCTGGTGAAGTTGCGGATGAAGGCTTCGGTGAAGTCGACCTAGCTGTTCATGCTGCGGGGCTTCAGACTATTCAGCCATGTCCGGGCTGTGCCCTGGAGCATGAGCAGAACGTACTTCACGGCAACGCGCTTGTTGCCGTTTGCTATGCTGACGGCTGTGGAGTAGTCAACCAGCCAGTCCTCCGGCTTCACAGAGCTGGTGTATTTGGGCATGTCTCTTGGGAACGTGAACCCTTTAGGGAAGGGCTCGTCTTGAATGCGGGGGCCAAAACAGGGCGGACCCAATTCATCTTCCTCTTCTAGCGCTAGGGACCGGTGGAGACGGCCGATCCAGTGGTGGGCATCGTTCTCTCCGACTCCCTCTCGGCGTCCAAGGCGGTCGCCGAGTGTCGGGTGATCAACAGGCAGCGGGGAGACGCGCCTTTCCCTGCGAGGGGGAGGAGGCGGACAGTCATCCCGTCGTTCCATTGCTCTTGGGCGGCCGTCTTAGTCGCGCTCAATGGTGATGCGAGTCCGGCTGCGGCTGGCAGCCGGCTCCTTGTCTCTTCTTCCGCAAACGTCACAAATCAACGTCCGAGATGATGCGCCTTGATCTCGACGGGGAGGCGGATTGTCGTTTTGCCGGTGCGGTGCCTCAGTGCGGCAACCGGCCTCGTGCTGCTCAGCGGCCACATCAAGGAGCCGCTGGACGCGCTCCGCCATCTGGCGGCGTTCTTTGCCCTCAAACTTGTCTAGCTCTTCTGTTGCCGCCTGGGCAGCTCAGATATTTTTTGCGGGCCTAGCGTAGACAGGGCGATCTGCCCCGAGCAGGCTGGCGATGGCCACGCCGCGCTGCTGGACCGCGCCAAGGCGGCTGGGCCCAGCGGGAGACGGCATGCCGCCCACAGCGCGGTCCATTTCGCACCGGTAGGCTTCCGACATGCGTCTCATGCTAGCCAGCTTCTTGGCGCCCTCGATGAGTTGGAGGCGGCGTGCTTCCAGCATCTCAGCGTCGGCGTCTTCTGGGATGGGCGCCGTCAGGTCTTGTAGTGCCGCGCGGATCATGAGCACCCTCCGCCAGAGTGCTCACTGTGGCCGATGACAAGAACCTCCATGATGGCGCTTTCGCCGCTCTCCGCGCGAGGAGGCGGCTCGTCGTAGACCACCATGTTGGTGGGGTACACGTCAAGTGACGCAGTGTCAGAATCGACAAGCATTGGGTCGGTGGAGCCAATGGATTCCAAATCCGCAGCGGGCTCGCTGGCCACGTGGAGCTGATCGAGGAGGCTGACGAGGCAACTCTCAGGGCCATCATTGCCCGCATCGGACGCTGGCCCGTCGGAGAGGCGAACCTTGCCAACAAGGTCGGTGAGGCAGCTCACCGCGCAGGCGAGCTCCACGCCATGTAGCGCGTCGGCACAGACTCCGTCTGGCGTGCCGGGCTGGCTACACTCGCCAGGGAGGAAAAGGGTTCCCGTCCAGAACAGGTCTTCGGACGACGGTGCACCTCACCCCACGGTGGGCGCCAAATGTCGAGGGTTGGGTGCGACATATGCCAATGGATGGCTTATCATGGTGGGAGCGAGTAAAACATCGCCGGTGCCTGGAAGCGGGAAGAGGCATAGACACGTACGCCGGCGAATTTTACCCAGGTTCGGGGCTCTCCTTGGAGATAACACCCCTAGTCCTGCTCTATGGGGTCTCCGCATGATCACTAAGGCGCAAGTGAGTATAATGGTGCTCCTCGAGCTGTATGCTAGAGGTGGGAGAAGGCAAGGCTCGCTTGTTGGAAATATGCCCTAGAGGCAATAATAAATTGGTTATTATTATATTTCATTGTTCATGATAACCGTTTATTATCCATGCTAGAATTGTATTGATAGGAAACTCAGATACATGTGTGGATACATAGACAACACCATGTCCCTAGTAAGCCTCTAGTTGACTAGCTCGTTGATCAATAAGATGGTTACGGTTTCCTGACCATGGACATTGGATGTCGTTGATAACGGGATCACATCATTAGGAGAATGATGTGATGGACAAGACCCAATCCTAAGCCTAGCACAAAGATCGTGTAGTTCGTATGCTAAAGCTTTTCTATTGTCAAGTATCATTTCCTTAGACCATGAGATTGTGCAACTCCCGGATAGCGTAGGAGTGCTTTGGGTGTGCCAAACGTCACAACGTAACTAGGTGGCTATAAAGGTACACTACAGGTATCTCCGAAAGTGTCTGTTGGGTTGGCACGAATCGAGACTGGGATTTGTCACTCTGTGTAAACGGAGAGGTATCTCTGGGCCCACTCGGTAGGACATCATCATAATGTGCACAATGTGACCAAAGAGTTGATCACGGGATGATGTGTTACGGAACGAGTAAAGAGACTTGCCGGTAACGAGATTGAACAAGGTATCGGGATACCGACGATCGAATCTCGGGCAAGTACAATACCGCTGGACAAAGGGAATTGAATACGGGATTGATTGAATCCTCGACATCATGGTTCATCCGATGAGATCATCGTGGAACATGTGGGAGCCAACATGGGTATCCAGATCCCGTTGTTCGTTATTGGCCGGAGAGTTGTCTCGGTCATGTCTGCATGGCTCCCGAACTCGTAGGGTCTACACACTTAAGGTTCGATGACGCTAGGGTTATTAGGAAGACTTGTATGTGATTACCGAATGTTGTTCGGAGACCCGGATGAGATCCCGGACATCACGAGGAGTTCCGGAATGGTCCAGAGGTAAAGATTTATATATGGAAAGTTGTTGTTCGGGTTCCGGGAAAAGTTCGGTTTTTTTGGTATTGTACGGGAAGCTTCCGGAAGGTTCCGGAGGATTCCGGAGGGGTCCGGAGGTCCGGAAAATATTCCACCACGTCCAATACAGCAGCATGGGCTGTAGGGGGGCGCCCTAACCTTAATGGGCCAAGGGCACCAGCCCCCCCAAGGCCCATGCGCATGGGAGAGGGGAAACCCTAAGGGGGAGGGCCTCCACTTGTCTTGGGAGGCACTCCTCCCCCCCTTGGCCGCCGCCCCCAACCCTAGATGGGATCTAGGGGGGCTGGCCCCCCTCTCTCCCCACCTATAAATAGTGGAGGGGTGGGAGGGCGGCCACACCCTTAAAACCTAGCGCAGCCCCTCCCCTCCAATACCTCTCCTCCTCCGCGTGAGCTTGGCGAAGCCCTGCCGGAGAACTGCCACTCCATCACCACCACGTCGTCGTGTTGCTGTTGGACTCTCTTCCTCAACCTCTCCCTCCTCCTTGCTGGATCAAGGCGTGGGAGACGTCTCCATTCCGTACGTGTGTTGAACGCGGAGGTGCCGTCCGTTCAGCGCTAGGATCATCAGTGATTTGGATCACGACGAGTACGACTCCATCAAACCCGTTCACTTGAACGCTTCCGCTTAGCGATCTAAAAGGGTATGTAGATGAACTCTCCTTCCCCTCGTTGCTAGATTACTCCATAGATTGATCTTGGTGATGTGTAGAAAATTTTAAATTTCTGCTATGATCCCCAACAGTGGCATCATGAGCTAGGTCTATGCATAGTTTCTATGCACGAGTAGAACACAAAGCAGTCGTGGGCGTCGATATTGTCAATTTACTTTCCGTTACTAGTCTTATCTTGATTCGGCGGCATCGTAGGATGAAGCGGCCCGGACCGACCTTACACGTACTCTTACGTGAGACTGGTTCCACCGACTGACATGCACTACTTGCATAAGGTGGCTAACAGGTGTCTGTCTCTCCCACTTTAGTCGGATCGTATTCGATGAAAAGGGTCCTTATGAAGGGTAAATAGAAATTGGCATATCACGTTGTGGTTTTGGCGTAGGTAAGAAACGTTCTTGCTAGAAACCTATAGCAGCCACGTAAAAACTTGCAACAACAATTAGAGGACGTCTAACTTGTTTTTGCAGCATATGCCTTGTGATGTGATATGGCCAAAAGGATGTGATGAATGATATATGTGATTTATGAGATTGATCATGTTCTTGTAATAGGAATCACGACTTGCATGTCGATGAGTATGACAACCGACAGGAGCCATAGGAGTTGTCTTAATTTATTTATGACCTGCGTGTCAACTTAAATGTCATGTAATTACTTTACTTTATTGCTAAAGCGTTAGCCATAGTAGTAGAAGTAATAGATGACGAGACAACTTCAAGAAGACACGATGACGGAGATCATGATGATGGAGATCATTGTGTCATGCCGGTGACAACGATGATCATGGAGCCCCGAAGATGGAGATCAAAAGGAGCAAAATGATATTGGCCATATCATGTCACTATTTGATTGCATGTGATGTTTATCATGTTTTACATCTTATTTGCTTAGAACGACGGTAGCTTAAATAAGATGATCCCTCACTAAAATTTCAAGAAAAGTGTTCTCCCTAACTGTGCACCGTTGCGAAGGTTCGTTGTTTCGAAGCACCACGTGATGATCGGGTGTGATAGATTCTAACGTTCGAATACAACGGGTGTTGATGAGCCTAGCATGTACAGACATGGCCTCGGGACACATGCGAAACACTTAGGTTGACTTGACAAACCTAGCATGTACAGACATGGCCTCGGAACACGGAAGACCGAAAGGTCGAACATGAGTCGTATAGAAGATACGATCAACATGAGATGTTCACCGTTGATGATTAGTCCGTCTCACATGATGATCGGACACGGCCTAGTCGATTCGGATCATGTTTCACTTAGATGACTAGAGGGATGTCTATCTGAGTGGGAGTTCATTAAATTAATTTGATTAGATGAACTCAATTATCATGAACATAGTCTAAATTGTCTTCGCAAATATGTTGTAGATAAATAGCTCGCATTGTAGCTCCCTATTTCAATACGTTCCTAGAGAAAGATTAAGTTGAAAGATATTGTAAGCAATGATGCGGACTAGGTCCGTAGTCCGAGGAGTGTCCTCACTGCTACACAGAAGGCATATGTCTTTGATGCACCGCTCGATGTGCAAACCCCTACAACGTCGTTTGTGGATGTTGTGAACACCTGACAGACACATTCTGATGACTACCTGATAGTTTAGTGCACCATACTTTACGACTTAGAATCGGGATTCCAATGACGTTTTGAACGCCATAGAACATATGAGATGTTCCAAGAGCTGAAATTGGGATTTCAGGCTCATGCCCATGTTGAGAGGTGTGAGACCTCTGACAAGTTCTTTTGCCAACAAGATGGAGGAGAATAGCTCAGCTAGTGAGCATGTGCTCAGAATGTCTGGGTGCTACAATCACTTACATCAAGTGGGAGTTAAACTTCCAGATAAGATAGTGATTGATAGAGTTCTCTAGCCACTATCACTAAGCTACTAGATCTTCGTGATGAACTATGACATGCAAGGGATGGAGTTGATCCCGGAGCTATTCGCGGTGCTTAAGACCGCAAAAGGTAGAAATCAAGAAGGAGCATCAAGTGTTGACGGTTTAACAAGACCACTGGTTTCAAGAAGGGCAAGGGCTAGAAGGGAAACTTCATGGATGGCAAACCAGTTGCCGCTCCATGAAGGAACCCAAGGTTGAATCCAAACCTGAGACTAAGTGCTTCTATTGTAAGGGGAACGGTCACTGGTAGCGGAATTACCCCAAATGCATGGTAGATAAGAAGGCTGGCAACTTCAAAGTATATATGTGTTATTAATGTGTAACTCACTAGTACTCCTAGTAGTACCTGGGTATTGGATACCGGTTCAGTTGCTATTATTGGTGACTTGAAGCAAAAGCTACGAACTAAACGGAGACTAGCTAAGGGTGAGGTGACGATGTGTGTTGGAAGTGTTTCCAAAGTTGATGAGATCACCATCGCACGCTACATCTGCCTTCGGGATTAGTATTGAACCTAGATAAATGTTATCAGGTGTCTACGTTGAGCATGAATATGATTAGATCATGTTCATTGCAATACGGTTATTCATTTAAGTTAGAGAATAATGGTTATTCTGTTTACATGAATAATACCTTTCATGGTCATGCACCCTATGTGAATGGTTCATTGAATCTCGGTCGTGGTAATACACTTGTTCACGCCAAAAGATGTAGAGTTAATAATGATAGTACCACTTTGTTGTGGCACTGCCGCTTAGGTCATATTGGCGTAAGATGCATGAAGAAACTCCATATCGATGGATGTTTGGAGTCACTTGATTTTGAATCGCTTGACACATGCAAGCCATGCCTCATGGGCAGGATGACTAAGACCCCGTTTTCAGGTACAATGAAACGGGCAAGTGACTTGTTGGAAATCATACATGCAGATGCGTGTGATCCAATGAGAATTGAAGCGTGCGATGGATATCGCTATTTTCTCATCTTCTGACGATTTGAGTAGATATAGGTATATTTACTTAATGAAGCACAAGTCTGAAATGTTTGAAAAGTTCAAGCAATTTCAGAGTGAAGTTAAGAATCATCATAACAAGAAGATCAAATTCCTACGATCTGATCAATGAGAATTTCTGAGTTATGAGTTTGGCGAACACTTAAGACATTGTGGAATTGTTTCATAGTTGAAGCCACCTGGAACACCACAGGGTAATGGTGTGTCTGGACATCGTAATCGAACCTTATGAGATATGGTGCGATCTATGATGTCTCTTACCGATCTACCGCTATTATTTTGAGGTTATGCATTAGAGACAGCTGCATTCACTTTAGATAGGACACCATATAAGTCCGTTGAGACGACGCCGTATGAACATTGGTTTGGCAAGAAACCAAAGTTGTCATTTCTTAATGTTTGGGGCTGCGATGCTTAAGGCTTCAGCCGGAGAAGCTCGAACCCAAAGCAGACAAACACATCTTCATAGGATACCCAAGGGTGACAGTTGGGTATACCTTCTATCTCAGATCCGAGGGCAAATTGTTTGTCGCTAAGAATGGGTCCTTTCTCGAGAAGGAGTTTCTCTCGAAAGAATTGAGTGGGAGGAAGATAGAACTTGATGAGGTTGTCGAACCTTTACTTCAACCAGAGAGTGATGCAACACAGAAAGATGTTTTCTGTGGCGCCTACGTCTGTTGAATAGGAAGTTAATGATAGTGATCATAAAGCTTCGGATCAAGTTGCTATCGAACCTCGTAGGTCGACAAGGATATGTACTACTCCTAAGTGGTACGGTAATCCTGTCTTAGATATCATGTTGTTAGACAACAATAAACCTACAAGCTATGGAGAAGCGATGGTGGGCCCGTATTCCGACAAATGGTTAGAAGCCATGAAATCCGAGATAGGATCCATATATCAGAACAAAGTGTGGACTTTGGTGGACTTGCCCGATGATCGGGAAGCCATTGAGATAAATGGATCTTTAAGAAGAAGATGGACGTGGGCGGTAATGTTACCATCTATGAAGCTCGACTTGTGGGAAAGAGTCTTTTCACAAGTTCAAGGAGTTGACTACGATGAGAATTTCTCACCCGTAGCGATGCTTAAGTCCGTCGGAGTCATGTTAGCATTAGCTGTATTTTTCAATTATGAAATCTTACAGATGGATGTCAAAACAAGTTTTCTTACCAGTTTTCGTAAGAAAAGTTGTATGTGATACAATAAAAGGTTTTGTCGATCCTAAGGATGCTAAAAGGTATGCTGGCTCTAGCAATCCTTCTATGGACTAGAGCAAGCATCTCGGAATCGGAATATATGTTTTGATGGAGTGATCAAAGCTTTTAGGTTTATACAATGTTTGCTAGAAACTTGTATTTACAAGAAAGTGAGTGGGAGCACTACAACATTTCTGATAAGTATATGTGGATGACATATTGTTGATTCAAAATGATGTAGAATTTCTAGAAAGCATAAACGGTTGTTTGAAGAGTGTTTTTCAAAGGAAGACCTGGATAAAGCTGCTTACATATTGGGCATCAAGATCTATAGAGATAGATCAAAACGCCTGATGATACTTTCAAAGAATGCACACCTTGACATGTTTTTGAAGGAGTTCAAAATAGATCAGTATCAGTCAAAGAAGGGGTTCTTACCTGAGTTGTAAGGTGTGAAGTTGAGTAAGACTCAAAGCTTGACCACGGCAGAAGAAAGAAGAAGGACGAAGGTCGTCCCCTATGCTCTTGTCATAGGCTCTATACGGTATGCCATGCTGAAGTACCGCACCTAATGTGTGCCTTGCCACATGTCTGGCAAGAGGGTACAAAGGTGATCTAGGAGTGGATCACCAGATAGCAGTCAAAATTATCCTTAGAGGAATAAGGAAATGTTTCCCGGTTATGGAGGTGATAAAGAGTTCGACATAAAGAGTTACGTCAATGCAAGCTTAACACCTATCCGGATAGCTCTGAGTAGAGATACCGGATACGTATAATGGAGCAATAATTTGGAATAGCTCCAAGTGGAATGTGGTAGCAGCATCTACGATATAAAGTTTTGCGAAATACATAGGGATCTGAATATGGCAAGACCCATTGACTACAACCTCTCTCACAAGCATAACATGATCAAACCCAGAACTCTTTGAGTGTTTATCACATAGTGATGTGAACTAGATCATTGAGTCTAGTAGACTCTTGGATGTTGGTCACATGGTGATGTGACCTGTGAGTGTTAATCACATGGCGATGTGAACTAGATTATTGACTCTAGTGCAAGTGGGAGACTGTTGGAAATATGCCCTAGAGGCAATAATAAATTGGTTATTATTATATTTCATTGTTCATGATAACCGTTTATTATCCATGCTAGAATTGTATTGATAGGAAACTCAGATACATGTGTGGATACATAGACAACACCATGTCCCTAGTAAGCCTCTAGTTGACTAGCTCGTTGATCAATAAGATGGTTACGGTTTCCTGACCATGGACATTGGATGTCGTTGATAACGGGATCACATCATTAGGAGAATGATGTGATGGACAAGACCCAATCCTAAGCCTAGCACAAAGATCGTGTAGTTCGTATGCTAAAGCTTTTCTATTGTCAAGTATCATTTCCTTAGACCATGAGATTGTGCAACTCCCGGATACCGTAGGAGTGCTTTGGGTGTGCCAAACGTCACAACGTAACTGGGTGGCTATAAAGGTACACTACAGGTATCTCCGAAAGTGTCTGTTGGGTTGGCACGAATCGAGACTGGGATTTGTCACTCCGTGTAAACGGAGAGGTATCTCTGGGCCCACTCGGTAGGACATCATCATAATGTGCACAATGTGACCAAGGATTTGATCACGGGATGATGTGTTACGGAACGAGTAAAGAGACTTGCCGGTAACGAGATTGAACAAGGTATCGGGATACCGACGATCGAATCTCGGGCAAGTACAATACCGTTGGACAAAGGGAATTGAATACGGGATTGATTGAATGCTCGACATCGTGGTTCATCCGATGAGATCATCGTGGAACATGTGGGAGCCAACATGGGTATCCAGATCCCGCTGTTGGTTATTGGCCGGAGAGTTGTCTCGGTCATGTCTGCATGGTTTCCGAACCCGTAGGGTCTACACACTTAAGGTTCGATGACGCTAGGGTTATTAGGAAGACTTGTATGTGATTACCGAATGTTGTTCGGAGTCCCGGATGAGATCCCGGATGTCACGAGGAGTTCCGGAATGGTCCGGATGTAAAGATTTATATATGGAAAGTTGTTGTTCGGGTTTCGGGAAAAGTTCGGTTTTTTCCGGTATTGTACCGGGAAGCTTCCGGAAGGTTTCGGAGGATTCCGGAGGGGTCCGGAGGTCCGGAAAATGTTCCACCACGTCCAATACAGCAGCATGGGCTGTAGGGGGCGCCCTAACCTTAATGGGCCAAGGGCACCAGCCCCCCCAAGGCCCATGCGCATGGGAGAGGGGAAACCCTAAGGGGGGTCTCCACTTGTCAATCCTCCCCCCCTTGGCCGCCGCCCCCAACCCTAGATGGGATCTAGGGGCCCCCCCTCTCTCCCCACCTATAAATAGTGGAGGGGTGGGAGGGCAGCCACACCCTTAAAACCTGGCGCAGCCCCTCCCCTCCAATACCTCTCCTCCTCCGCGTGAGCTTGGCGAAGCCCTGCCGGAGAACTGCCACTCCATCACCACCACGCCATCGTGCTGCTGTTGGACTCTCTTCCTCAACCTCTCCCTCCTCCTTGCTGGATCAAGGCGTGGGAGACATCTCCGTTCCGTACGTGTGTTGAACGCGGAGGTGCCATCCGTTCGGCGCTAGGATCATCGGTGATTTGGATCACGACGAGTGCGACTCCATCAACCCCGTTCACTTGAACGCTTCCGCTTAGTGATCTACAAGGGTATGTAGATGCACTCTCCTTCCCCTCGTTGCTAGATTACTCCATAGATTGATCTTGGTGATGCGTAGAAAATTTTAAATTTCTGCTACGATCCCCAACATCGCTCTCTCCTCCCCTAGGTATGAATCTAGTCCTAACAGGGTGGGAACCCTTTGCATGGGTGCCCTGAGGGGTTTATATAGGCCTACCCCCCAGGGGTACAATGGTAATCCGGCCAGGCGTAGGGCCTGGATGTCAATCTCTCTGGTCGTCGGCTTCTCCACTGAGTATTGGGGCCCGCCGCCTGGTGGGCCCCGCCGCCTGGTCTGGTACGGAGCCGACAGGCTGCCTCCACCGCTCGCGGGTCCTGCCGGCTATGGATTACTGTAGCCGTGCTGCTAATGACGCGTGCTTAGTCGGGGAGGCGTGGCTTTAGTCCCGCCGCCTCGTGGGAGATCACTGTAGCCACTCTGCATCTTATCTGGTTAATGGTGCGTGGGCCCCTAAGGAAGGATTAGGCCGGCTGTGGAGAGCCAGCCTCCCTCGGATCCGACTGATGTGGCTCCCGCTGTCCTCCGGGCTCTCGCTGACCGGTAGGGCCTACCGTCCTTGGGTCGTACCGACAGGCGGTCATGGGAGCAGGGCTTTGCCTGTCAGGAGTGACATCGAGGGCGAAGTGGTAACAGTGCCACGCCGAGCGGAGATCTCCGCTGGCACGAGGCACTGTGGCCACGCCCGGCCTCGAATTTGGGGGGATGGGCTACATTGTTGCCTCACCCTGTCATGTCTTCTTTAATGGGGGTGCAGACTTTGAGGGCATTGTGGAACGACTGCTGGGAGCCGGCCTCTCTGGAGGCCGCCTGCCAGGAGTCGGCCTGTCTTGGAGCCGCCTTTCTGAGCATGGCCGCCTTCTGGCAGTCGGCCGTTCAGCCAGCCGGCCACCAGAAGGCGACGCTTCATCTTGACGTCTTGAGGGGTGCAGCCGGCCCAATGTCTTGAAAGGTTTCGAGACTCGGGTTAGGCTACCCGTGGCCCATTACTCCGACACTCTCCATGACGAGGAGGGAGTAGTTCTCCCTCGGGGCTGAGGGTATGTACCAGTAGCTATGTGTTTGATTTCTCTCTCTCGTGTTCTTGAGGTGTTACGGTCTTGATGTATCGCGAGCTTTGCTATTATAGTTGGATGTTATGATGTTTCTCCCCCTCTACTCTCTTGTAATGGATTGAGTTTTCCCTTTGAAGTTATCTTATCGGATTGAGTCTTTAAGGATTTGAGAACACTTGATGTATGTCTTGCGTGGGATACCCATGGTGACAATGGGGTATTCTATTGATCCACTTGATGTATGTTTTGGTGATCAACTTGCGGGTTCCGCCCATGAACCTATGCATAGGGGTTGGCACACGTTTTCGTCTTGACTCTCCGGTAGAAACTTTGGGGCACTCTTTGAAGTACCTTTGTGTTGGTTTGAATAGATGAATCTGAGATTGTGTGATGCACATCATATAATCATACCCACGGATACTTGAGGTGGCATTGGAGTATCTAGGTGACATTAGGGTTTTGGTTAATTTGTGTCTTAAGGTGTTATTCTAGTACGAACTCTAGGATAGATTGAACGGAAAGAATAGCTTCGTGTTATTTTACTACGGACTCTTGAATAGATCGATCAGAAAGGATAACTTTGAGGTGGTTTCGTACCCTACCATAATCTCTTCATTTGTTCTCCGCTATTACTGACTTTGGAGTGACTCTTTGTTGCATGTTGAGGGATAGTTATATGATCCAATTATGTTATTATTGTTGAAAGGACTTGCACTAGTGAAAGTATGAACCCTAGGCCTTGTTTCAACGCATTGCAATACCGTTTGTGCTCACTTTTATCATTAGTTATCTTGCTGTTTTTATATTTTCATATTACAAAAACCTTTATCTATCATCCATATTGCACTTGTATCACCATCTCTTCGCCGAACTAGTGCACCTATACAATTTACCATTGTATTGGGTGTGTTGGGGACACAAGAGACTCTTTGTTATTTGGTTGCAGGGTTGCTTGAAAGAGACCATCTTCATCCTACGCCTCCTACATATTGATAAACCTTAGGTCATCCACTTGAGGGAAATTTGCTACTGTCCTACAAATCTCCGCACTTGGAGGCCCAACAACGTCTACAAGAAAAAGGTTGTGTAGTAGACATCATGCACTACTACTTGCTCATGCTCTAGCGAGGCCTTGATGTTCCATGCTGGAGATGTGCTACTCGTTGTAAGAGGTCAATTAGTTTCCCTAGTGAGTAGTATCAATCTTAGTTTGCTGAACTAGAATGTGCATGGACTCAATTGTCCAAATAGGAGATCTAGTGTCAATGAAACAATTGTAACTTCAACGTGTCATATCGCAGGTATTTAAGAATCCATGTTCCAAGTAGTCGATGCCATGATTGTTGCCTTCCCCTATTTAAGAATCCATGTTCCAAGTAGTCGATGCCATGATTGTTGCCTTCCCCTTAGGGGTACAGACTGAATGGCTTTACCCATGTTCGGCAATTGGAATGCGTTGTGGGATCATCATGCTCTGGGATGAAGACCATGTCCGTGTGGAAGATGGGCACTTTGGCGCCTTCACCCTCTTAGCCAAGATCACCACGGCTTGATTCGACACCACCTTGAAGATAACCACGGTCTATGGCCCGATTATAAGTGACCAAAAGTATGTTTTCTTCCAAGAGCTCAAGAATGAAAAACCTCCCCTTGGTGACAAAAGGCTTGCCACGGGTGACTTTCAACCTACCGCGCTAGGGACAAGAATCGAACCAATGCAAATCGTAGCCGCATCGTCCGGTTTTGAAATGCCCTCGACTTTTGCGAGCTTAAAGAGATTCATATTCAGGATTGACAGTACACTGGAGCAATGAGAAAAACAACCTAACCATGTCCAAGTTGGATGCCTTTTTCTACAATGAGGAATAAGACATTACCTTTGACAAGCACATCCTTCATGCACTATCCTCATCACTGTTAGACTGTTGCTCTCATTTTGGCTAATAATGATGGTCCTAGGCAGCATAAGTCCTTTCACTTCAAAAATTTATGGATGAACATGCCCGATTTACGTCAACTTTTCCATGACGTCTGGAAAGAACCTTCTGTGCACACTGAACCCTATGAATGCCTCTTTCACACACTAAAAGCTACTAGACACGAGTTTAAGATTTGGAGTAAGTCGATCTTATCCAATTCCAAAATTCAGCTACATATGGCCCTGGAATCATTCCTCGTTTGAATGGGGCCCAGGAAAACAGAGAATTAAGTTGTGAGGTGATAGATTTGAGAAAGAGACTCAAAATGCGGGTGGTTGGACTTGTGGTCATGGAAAGCGCTAGGAAAATACCAAGCTCTAGGGTCACTAACATTAAAGAGGGAGATGCCAACACCCGCTATTTTCACTCGAAGATCAATGGAATTCGGTGGAAAATCCTAATTCACCGCCTTAAGCATGGGAGTGGCGGGGTAACGGATCACGACTACAAGAAGGCCATTATCCATGCTCACTTCTCAGCTATGATGAAAAAGAGCAACCCACGCGCTAAGAGCGTCAATTGGGCTTCCATTCCTGCTGCCGACCATGACCTATCCCATCTTGGGGACCCCATCATGGAGGAGATCAAGGCTGCGATTTTTGCCCTCCCTAGTGACAAGGCTCACGGGCCTGACGAATTCACCGGGAAATTCTGCAAAGAATATTGGGATATTATCAAAGATGGCATCATGCTTGTGATCAATAACTTCTCGGGCCTCCACACGAAAAAAATTCACTGGCTAAACTCGACTAATCTTGCTCTCATCCACAAGAAAGATGGCGTCGAGGACATCACTAACTTAGGCATATTAGGCCCAAGGAGCTTGGAGGTCTGGGAATTCTTAACCTTGGGTATTTCGCTTTTGCAATGTGTTTAAGATGGTTATGGCTAGAATGGGATGACCTTCCGAGAGCATTGTACAACACGGGGACACTATGCAACAATGGGGTTGGGACCTCTTTGCGGCGTCCACTAAGATTACAATTGGTAATGGTACAACTGCGAAATTTTGGGAGCCATCTTGGTTGGAGGGGATAAGGCCCAAAGACATTGCACCACAAAAAAAAGGTTTTCCTCAAAAAAGGGGACCATAGTGGACAAAAGGCTTTGAGGGATAATGCTTGAATTAATCACATCAATACTTAACACAGGGTGATGCTTGTGCTCATGCAGCAATTCGCCACTCTTTGGAAAAAGTTGGTCATTGTCAACAGACAACCTGGAGCCCAAATTTTTATTATATGAAAGCTCATTAATGGAGGAAATTACACCACATTGCCGGCCTCCAAGGCCAAATCGTTGGACTTGCCCGCTGTAATTTGCAAGCCATGGTCTGGAAGGTGTGGTCGCCGCCCAAATGCATTTTTTTTTGTTTGGTTAGTCACTTAAAATAAAATTTGGACGACATTAGACTTCAACAAAGTAGATGACCCAACTGCTGGCTATATTATTAATCTTGCTCTAAACAAGAAGATATGTGCACGTATAGGAATACACATGTATTTCAACAGGATCCATGCGCACTGGCGTGCACTTCCCCTGTTCAGGGCGCCATGACGCAGCCGTAATTGCTTTCAAAATATAATCGCCTTTACCTGAAATATAGTGATCGATTCAAAACCTTGGCCGACAAGCCGATATGACTTGTCCTCAGCCTGTGTGTCTGCGCGTTGTGATTTTGACCTGACAAGCTCTTCTATGTGACAACTGTAGCACCGCCCAGCACGCTAATTCATTCGATGCATCCAATTTCACCCTGAAACGTGTATATTATATATACATCTCTACCTTGACGAATCTAAAACAAGGGAGGGAGCACTTTTTCCTGTATAATAACATTAATAACACTCACGAATGAGTATGTAAATCCTTAGGCTGGTCGTAATGGCAAGTATTATATAATAGTTTCATGTATATGATACTATTGTATGATACTACATTCGTAGTGCATAATATTATATGTTAATATCATAGATGACTTTATTTATTAGCATGCATGACACATAGTAGCATATTATTTAATATGATACGATATCATGATATAATATTCAACCCTTTTTTGTTCATTTAATCATATGACACCTCATTAAATTTGCCTAGTTGACATGCATGATACTCCCTCCGTTCCTAAATATACTTGTCTTTCTAGGCATTTCAACAAGTGACTACATACGAAGCAAAATGAGTGAATCTACACTCTAAAATATGTCTACATACATCCGTATGTAATAGTCATTTGAAATATCTAGAAAGACAAATATTTAGGAACGGAGGGAGTACTACTTATGCTACTCCCATTATAATCAGCCTTATCAATCTGCCCTGCGGCATGTATGTAGTATGTGCGGGTGCACTACCTGGGCATGCAGTCATACTTGATCATCAGCTTTGATGTTTCGCCGACGCTTGATTTTTCTCATTAATTAATTTAGTTTAAAGGAGCAACCGGTAGGTACTTACTACAAATGCATGATCCCCACGCTGCACCAACAACCGTATTTTTTAGTTTATCTACTTTAGTGGCAGATACAATATGTTTCTTTTTCTTCGTCAGCAATATAAAACATCTGTTTATGCAAAGTTTTCAGTAGCGGCTATAGCGCCGTTATAGCTCATAGAGAGCACAACCACTGAAGCTAAATACTTTTAATGTTAAATTGAAAATGAACGCTAATACCTTACTAATTTCTGCTACACCCTTAAATTTGGAGGCTAAACTACTGTGGCAAAAGTAAAATCTAGACTTTTTGAAATCATGTTGTAGCGGACCATATTTATATCCCACGGAGAAATAAGACGGCTCGCAACGTACAACAATCCTATTATATTCATTCCTCACTAAAATAGATGTGGTGACCGCTGAGGTCAGAGGAGGGACCTAAGTGAGATCTACAAATCTGTACATTTGTCTTATTCTTCCTTTTTGTTTTTGTTATATATATGAAGTAATCGTGCAAAGTTTTTTTTTCTTTCTGACTGAACATGTCTATGTAAATATGTGATATATCATATATGATGTCTGATGTTGTATGCTTATTTTTTTCATGATTTAAACAAAAACTCTTAATGAGGCTTAGCTTCTCTATAATTCTAGCCAAATGATAAGTGCCACACGTCAGTTCCGTGACACTCCGGTCGTGACGTTTTTCGATGGCAACTTAAGCCACGCAAGGATGTCAAGTTCCAGTGACACACGGCAAGTTTCTGTCAGATTGAAGCATGAAAGTTACCATCCTTGCGTCACTAAACTTATCATAAAAAATGTTCAGAGTTGACACATGTGTTCGTACCTGACTGTGGCACTTACTAGAGTACTAATTCTACTTATAGCTTATGAGCAAAGCATGGCTAAATGGCATAGCCCACAATTTAGACATGAGATTTTTCTCTCATTTGCTATTTAATTGCAAGTTAGCGAGAATGTAACTTGTAGTCAAGGACGACCTGGTTGGCCACGGCGTCACCGGTGGAGGACACTCGGAAGTTGATGGTGCGGATGGCGGGTGGGGAGGGGGGGTCACCGACGCCGGAGAAGAGTCTGAACCTAGAGGAATGGCGGGGGCAGCGGCAAGGCAATGAAGGTGGCGGAGGCAGACGGCCCGGCCGACGTTGGGTAGGAAGAGGAGGGGCAGGAGGAAGAGAGACGATGACAGCAGGACGAAGAAGTTAGGGCAAAAGATCGACTTCCACCAAATCTTTTTTCAGCCAACTTGCATGTAGTCGATCTCGATTTTTGTCTATACATACTTGGCCAGGGAGCTAGATATGTTTCTCTACGTGAGTGGCAGATATATTTCATTTTCTTAACCAGCAATAGATATCCGATGTTGCCTATATATGCATGGCCAGGGGGCTAGGCCGATGGTACCGTTGCTCCAAACAATACAGGCACACTGAACCACCAGCTATATTGGCAAGTCGGCAAAGCTGGTCGATTAATGGGGCTCAAGCTCCCGGCAGCACTACTGCTCCCCCAGGTGGCCAAGCTAGGCTCCCTCCTCATTCTCTTCCTTCTCGTGCTGCTGGTGCCTGCCTTCCTCAGGGTCCCCTATTGCTACCTCCTCTTCAACGCCATCGTCCTCGCGCTGGGCATCCAAGCCGGCCTCCTGCGCCGCGGCAGCACCATGACCTCTTCCGACGCCGACGAAGACCGGCACCGGTCTTCGCGGACTGGTCAGGATGTCACGCCTGTCAGTATCGCGGCTTCACCGTTTCAGAGGGCCAGATCAGTCTATCCCAACGACCAGACGGCGGTTGCAGATGATCATGCGGTACCTGCCATTGGAGCAAGTAACATAGTTGACCTGAAGACCAAGACCAAGAAGGTGGTGCTGACGATGCTGATGAAGAAGTGCCCGTCGGCGGCGAGCATCTTCTTCCTCAGTGCGCTGAACGGTAGCCGAGCCAGCGGAGAGGACAAGGCATGCGAAGAGCAGCAGGAAGACCGTAAACTCGACGTGGAAATGACTCGGCAGGAGCTGTTTGCCAACACGGAGAGGTTCATCGGGGACTTCCACAAGGAGCTCAGGATGCAGAGACAGTAGCTTTCGAAGCTAGTACAAAAACTTAATTTGGCTTTCCTTTTCCTCTTATTATTAGGGTGATACTTGATAGGCACGCTTCGCCGCGCCGGTGATATCAGGCTTGTCTTTTGCTGCTAACTTTTTGTTGTGTTGCGTGAGAAAAAACATGAGGTGAGCGAGATGTGCCTGTAGTTTTGGTAATAAGGATTGAGGAAATGCACTTTAGCAGTTCAACTCTATCATAAAGTAGTTCAGCTTCCAGGTTACATCTGGACCTGCTATGCAATCTGAGATGTATAAAGTTCAACTTTGTTTATTTCTACAGGACCGAGAATTTCGTTGTTCGGTCAACGTGTTGAGGTGCTGAGATGCAGTGTCAGTACAGTCTGCTATGAGTAACCTCTTCGATACGTTTTAGCTAGCCACAGGAGCAACACGTAAATAGGACAACACGAGTATCAAAGATGAGTGGAGAAATAACATTTAGTGAATAGAAGTTCTACAAAAGTTCTTGCAAAATAAAAGAGGAGAAGGGCATGTCATATATATACTCCCTCCGTTCCAAAATAGATGGCTCAACTTTAAAGTTAATATAAAGTTAAGTCATCTATTTTGGAACGGAGGGAGTACATGTGTGAAATCTGCATTAAGTCTCTCTCTCCTCGGCAAATGATTGTTTAAATTACTGACGGAAGATAGTGCATGGCAAACACTCTTAAGGAGAAAATGCGTAGGTTTCAAGGCGGTATCTCAAGTATACTGAAAGTCTGCGGATTTCCACTTTTGGGCAGGTCTAATAGCTAAGAAGAAATATTTCTTCTGCTATCGATCTTTCTCAATTAAGGATGGCTCGAAAATTAGATTCTGAGAGGACAAGTGGCTAGGAGATGCCACACTCCGGGAACAATATCCGGCTCTATACAACATTGTGCGCCATAAGGGTGATACAATCGCCACGGTACTGAAATCATTTCCGCCAAATGTGGCGTTCGACTCCAATCATGAAACATCCTGCTCCAGCGGTTGTCCACTGTGCATTTGTCACATGGGTCTGACGTTTTTCGTTGGAACCTCCATAGGAATGGACAATTCTCAGTGGAGTCGATGTATACAGCGTTAATCCAGTCTGATGTGTGAGTTGATAATAATAAGAAGATCTGGAAGATGAAGATACCTCTTAAGAATAAATTCTTTGCATGGTATATTCGTCGCGGAGTCATTTTTACTAAAGATAACCTTATTAAGAGGAATTGGCATGAAAGTACGCAATGTGTCTTTTGTCACCATGATGAGACAATAAAAAATTTATTCTTCCATTGCAAATTGGCTCGTTTTATATGGCCAGTCATCCAAATAGTTTCTGGCTTGTGTCCTCCTTGTAGTGTTGTTAATGCATTTCGCAATTGGTTACATGGGATTGATAACAGGTTTAGAACACTCCTCAGGGTGGGAGCGCTTGCCGTTATTTGGTCGCTTTGGCTATGTAGAAATGATAAGATTTTTAATGATAAAAGTACTTCTCTGATGCAGGTTATCTACAGATGTGCCAAGACTCTTCATTTATGGTCCTCTCTACAATGTGTGAAGAATCAAGGCCTGTTTACGGAGGTGTGTACACGATTAAAGGCTACGGCGAGGGATATTTTTACCCAACATGGGTGGCAGCATGATCTTAGAATTGGCCCCCCTACGCTTTAGGCGTTATACGAACTCTACGGGTCTCTTTGTATTTGGTCTTTTTTTGTGTGTGAGAGAGGATCTTGTTTGGCTGTGTGCGTCTTAGTTATGTAAATGCCGGCTGTAAGATAAAGCGTCCCTTTTCAAAAAAAAAAGTTAAGTCTCTCAGCGTTGTGAACATAAATCCCTGTCTCAACTGAGGCACATCATAAGCAATATCCTGTTGTGGAAGCCCCATCTGAAAATCCCAAGCTTCCTCCTGAACTCAAAGTGGACTCTGTTAGATATAACAGTCCAAACCGAAGTAGCTGAATCTACTTTCTTCGTTCTAAAATGTTTGAAGTTCTAGGTTTTGTACTAAGTAAAAACAAAAGAGGTTTGACCAAGTTTATAGAAAAATATACCAATATTTACAACACCAAATTAGCTTCATTAGAATCGTCATAGCATAAACTTTTATACTATATATTAGAAATTGTAACTTTGAAAAGTGTTTAAGGGTAGATATTAGATAAACTTTTTCTATAAAATTGATCAAACTTATACAAGTTTAACTTAGGACAAACCTGAAACTTTAAATATTTTTAAACGGAGTGAGTATAACACATGTAAACTCGTAAACTACCTCCTAGACTAGGTTCTCAAAGATAAGACAATCTAAACATAAGTTGCTAACAATAACACACATGCAAATGCCAAGCGACCGGCAAACCCTATTCCACATGTGAGTCAAGGGTAGGGAACCAAAATTGCACCCTCTGTATGCGGTAATGAGCCTGCCCACTTATTTTTTTCTCTATCTTCTCATTTGTTTTGGGAAGGAAGGTTCGAACCTTCCATGGACCGCTTTTTTTTTCCTTTTTTTCCTTTTGCCTATTTTATTTGTGGTTTTGTTTTACTTTTCGTTTTAAATTCGTACTTTTTTCAAATCTAAAAATATCTTGTGAAATCCTGAACATTTATTAACATTAGTGAAATTTTTTTTAAATCATGAACATATTGTAAATTCACATTTTAATAAGAAGTTATTTTTAATTTGAATTTTTTGTGAATTTGAAAAAATTCTGGATTAAAAGAACATTCACGAATTCAAAAAACATTCGCAAGTTCAAAAAGCGTTCAGGAATTCAAAAATTGTTTGCAGTTCCAAAAAATATTCATGAATTCAAAAAAATACGAGATGAAAATAAATATTCTCGAGGTAGAAAATGTTTGTGAATTTTTAAAAATATGCACAATTTGTAAAGTTGCTCAAGAATATTAAAAATGTTTGAAGTTTAAAAATCTTCATAAATTCAGAAAAATCTTTATGAATTCAAAAATAGAAACAGAAAATATTAATAATAAAAGGCATAAAATGAAAAGATCTCAATGAAATCGGTGCCAAGAAAGCCAGAAAAAGAAAATGTTGTACCATTGAACTCTCTAGAACCTCCGAAAACTGGTTAGAAGATAGAGAAATAGAACAGATAAGCATGTGTGTGGATTGTCCCGGTACCGCGCGCGATGGGTGCGCTTTGGTTGTTGATCCCTGAACTACATGCGGAATAGGAAATGCCCCCTAGGCGTTAATTAGGAGGTGGAGGTGGCATTTAAGTTTTCCCATGTTGCATCTAGCTCTCCTCATGAGAAACTCCACCGAGGACGAGGGTCTTCTCGCCTCCCGCCGGTGCTGCTGTTGATTTGCTTTGTCTTCGGTGGCCTTAGGGCCATGGAGGCACGATGGACCTCAGCCCTCATCGATCGGAGGGCTTATGCTATGTTTTTAGGTCTTTTTTTTGAAGTTGATTAGGGTTTGTGTCCTACTCGGAGAGGCGAGACGATGGCAGCTCCCTATCATTGGAATAAGGTCCTCTCCGTCTAGTCCTTGTTTCGGTGGTGCGTACAACGTTGTCGGAAGGCGTGTGGAGGTGCATATTTGGCGGATCTTGTGGGATTCGGTCGGTGTTGGTCTTCGGTGGATCTCCATGGATCCAGTCTTGTTGCGTCTACGTTGTGTGTTTACAGGTTGGATTCTTCTGATCTATGCTTCTCTTCATCGGCGACGGTTGCTGTTCTGGTGTTTTGGTCCTATGGGATCTTAGTACGTCGACTTCCGGACTGTCTACTACAACGAATTTTGCCCGCCCCCGATGAAGGAGGGGCGATGACGGTGACGCACCTTCAGCTCGTTTCAGTGCTTGTAGTCGTCACTAGGTGAAGAATTGACCTGGATGTAATTTTTATTATTTTAGTGGCCTTTGTACTGCCATGACAGTTGACTAATAGATTGGAAGTTTCTCGTAAAAAAAGTTTTCACATGTTTTATGAAAATATTTGCCTATTACTTTAAAAATGTATTTGTATACATAAAACAAAAAGGAAACGGGGAAAGAAAATAAGAAAAGACAAAGAAAATGGTGAGGCAGAAAACCTGGAAAAAGGCCCAAACAACAAAAGAAAAAAAGCAGAAACAGAAGAAGAAAAAACCCAGATCCCGGTGCCTTGTGATGGGCCGGCCCATGCAAGCTCGCGTGGGCGATTCCGGCAGAATGAACCATCATCGTGATCGTCCTTCCACAGATTCTCCTAAAAAAATACCACGTCGGTGACATTCACCGCGAAACCACCACCGACCAAAGCCTTCCTTGGACTTCAAGCGTGTGCCCAGGCCCGCCCGGAAAAGAGCCGAACACAAAAGGCGATCTCCGGCCACCGATCCGGCAAAAAGACGCCCCCGGTATCGATACCATGAGTGCCGCAGTTATCACAAGCAGCACTACGCGTGATGAGGCGTAGTCTAACCGGCAGCTCGAGCTGGAAAGAAAGGAAAGGCGGCAGGATGGATCGAGTGAGTTGTACCAGCGGCGAGTGGTCTGCTCGCCCACACGGCCGGCCGGCCACGTCCGGCAGCACCACCACTCCAGTCCAGTGCACTTTGGACGTCGCCTTTTGGCGCGGGCATCATTCCCCTTCCAAATTCAGGATGGAAGCCGCCAATGATAAATAGTGCCATAACTAATGGTACTACTACTACTACTAGTAGTAATCGCAATCAGCCTAATTATTCGATGATCGCGACGGTTTTGATTTCCTGCGAACGAGAGGCGCCGGTTGAGCTGGCAGTTGTCGAAGGCACAGAGGTTTTGGCATTGGAGAACGTGCGCTCGTGCCCGGATTTATTAGAGGATCTGCTTCCATGTTCACCTGTTTGTGATGCTTCCCAAGTTGGCCGAAGAAACTTCAGAACCGACGGAGGAGGAAGAAGAAGAAGAAGAAGAAGAAACTGTGGCTTGGCAAGCGACGGCCTACGCGACTTCTCTGCAGTTCAGGTGTCCAGCAGCACTCGGCGAGCCTGTATGGAACTTACTCTGACGTGTGTCGAGGTCCACCTGCCTGCGCGACAAGACGAACGGTCACGATCGCCCGTCGCGATCAGCTCCAATCCGGTGGATTCGGCGGGTGACTCCGGGCGCGAGCTGCCCCTGACCGGGGAGTAAAAATATGGCCGCCCGTCGCGTCGGGAGCACGAGCTAAAGAATACTACGCGCGAAATGCTTTGGTGGTTAATCTGGAAGTGCCGTGCGCAGCGCACAAAACAAAAGCGGGAATCGGACAAACCACCGACCCTGGCGACGAGACGGGCCGCGGCAGGTGACTTGTGACATGCCACCCACGCGCCAAAACCACACCCCTCTCCCGGAAGGAACCTCCCCAGCAGTCCCAGTCTTCCTTCAGCTAGTTTTCAAAAGAAAAAAAAGTCTTCCTTCAGCTATAACCGGTCACCACCAACCAACACCGCGATCTTCTCGATCAGAATACTGTGAACCTATCCGGGTCAAGGTTCGGCCTCTCTACGAGCAACTCCAACAGGCCGATCCAAACGGACGACACTTTTGTCCGCTTTTTGTTCGTTTGGGTCGGCCGTCCGCCCGACGTCCGCCCTTTTATAGCTTAGGGTCGGCAGTGCGCCCAACGCGTCGACTCATTTTATAACCGCGCGTGCTTAGATCATGCTAGCAGCCGTCTCGTCGTCCTGATTTTGGCGCTCCAGCGCGCGGGAAAATCGGCCTAGCGCGCGCTGGTTTTGGCGCTCCAGCGTGCGGGAAAGGTTCGCGCGCGCACCGCGGTCGGCGCTCGTTATAAGAAGGCGCTCCCTCCACACTCTGTTCGCCGCCTACTCGTCTCGCCCCACAAGTTTCGTCGCCTCTGCGTCACCATGTCGATTCGCCGCCTGGGCGTTTCGGATTTTCGCGAAGTCCGCGAGCGCCGCTCCGGCGCCTTCTCCTCCGAGATTTGGTTTGGTGAGAAACGCCTCATCCTCGGCACCTTCGACACCGCAGAGGAGGCGGCATGGCGCCTCTTGAGGCCTCGTCAGGAGATGAATTTTCCCGACGTATCCAGCCAGCGGGCGCAGGATGTCGCGCCTCTCCCGCGGCTTTTCACCGACGGAGATCGTCATGTCCATCGGAGGCGGCAGCGTCGCCTTGCCATCACCGAGATGGACGTGAAAGCCATGGTGGTGTGGCACGAACACTTCCCTCAGGACATCGTCGATGAGCGCCAGTTCTATAAGCAAAGAAAAACGGAGAGGAAGGCGAGGAGAACAGAGCGAGCCGCCTATCGGGAGGACAAGCATGCGCGGAAGCAGGTCGCTCAATTGAAACTGAAACTACGAGAAACATTGGGGGGGGGGGACTTCGAGGACGAGCAGTATGCTGACGTCTACATTCAGATGTCGGAGAAGGACATTACCGAGTCGGAGTCGGGAAGCGACGAGTAGTTAGTCTTTTCTTTTATGTGTGTACGCTAGAAGTATCTATGTATCCTTTTCTATCGGAAAAAATGGCCGGCGGCGTCGACGATGAGGCAGGCGAGCGAGGCTGTGCTGTTGGATGTGGAGAGGCCAATGTGCCACCAATCAGCGGGTCCGGAGAGAAGAGAGGGCAAACGCGCGCGCGTCCGTCTCATGTCCGCGCCGACACAAATACGGCTCAAAAAAGAGCCAGAAATAGATCGGCAGGAGGAAAAAAAAATGGACGCACGTCCATTCAGGTCGACACGTTGGATCGATTTTTTTGTCCGCGTCGACCCAAACAAACGACGGCGGACGAAGCCGCCCGTTAAAGTTGCTCTAAGTTGGCGTCGGTGCACCGAAGCAGAACGGTTCAAAGGTAAAAACGGAAGAAACTGTGTCGTGGCAGTGAAGCGCTGAAGCAGTGGTAGATGAGACTGAAGAGAGAGGGACGTCGCGGCTGCCGGACTGTGTAGAAGCTTTGGCCGGTTCCGCGGCAGAGCTTTCGGTCGCCGGTGGGCGTCGGTTGGTCCGGACTCTGGACTGCACGTAGCAATACGTTTCCTGCCGCCGACGCCGACGCCGACGCCTTCTCCCCCCGGAATGCGTGCCGTACGCACCACCGCCGAGCTCCCTTGTGGAGAAAGAGAAGAGAGAACCGTGGCATTGCGCCGACGAGGACAGGTTTCGAACCTACGAGGCGCGCTGCCAATACATGGTCCATGCACCCATGCCATCCCATCTTTGCAGCAAGTTTCAGTACCACGCGATCTCGGCATCAAGTGAAGTGAAGTCCACACCCACACCCACACATCGTCAGTGGCCATCATCAGTTCACGAGGCCGCCGATCGTCGACCAGGAAACAGATGGCGCGTGAAAAAGAAAAAGAAAATCCAAAATCGTAGGTCGCTGAGGTGACTAACGTACGTACCTAGTCAGTCCACTACCGAATTGACAGTCTAATCAGCACTGAGAAACGTGTGTTCAGACCGGGCAAGAAACCCCGCGTCGCCTCGCTCTGGCGACACGGGGGGGAGAAAACCTAGCGCCGCCACCTTCTCCCCCCTTCCTCCCTCCAGCCGCGCCGCCGCCAGAGGGCGCCCACCGGCAAAGTCCGGGCCGGCCCCAAGGAAGGCGGCGGCGGGGCGCTAGTCCTTGCCGGTGCATCACGACGAGGAGGACGGCGGCGTGTCGCGTCGGGGAGCTCTGCGCGGCCCAGATCTGGTCGGTGCGCATCCGCGACGGGGAGATGGAGGCGGCTGGCGGGGCGCCCATCGGGCTGCTCGTGTGCGCGTGGCTGCGCGGTGGAGTTGCTGGGCATAGCCCGCGCGGCTTGTGGGCGCAGGGGCGGCGCGGCCCGTGCGGCTTGCGAGCACTGGTGGCAGCATGGCGGCGCGGCCGCGCGCGTCGCTGCCGTGAGATGCTGCGGGAGGACGCGGGCTCCCCCTGGAGGACGCGGGCTCCCCCTGGAGGACGGCCCCTGGCTTGGACGCGGTCGGATCTGGCGGCTGGGGGTCAGGAGGCGGCTTGGCTGGCGACGGGGTCGGCGTTGCTGCTGACCATAAACCGTGCGGGAGAAGTGGTGGGAGACGAATGGCACCCTTGCTCGGTGTTGCATCCTCCTGATGGTGGTTCGGAAAGCTTGATGCTGCTGCGGGTGAGAGAACAAGATGGGTGATGGCTGGAGGGAGAGGAATGGCGTCGTGGTGGTTGTTGCATCCTTCGTCGGGAGATGAATGGCCGGCAGACGTTGCATCCTCGAGGAGACGAATGGCGTCCTGCTTGATTGCATTCTTTCGATGGGAGAAGAATGGCGCCGCTGCGGGAGTTGCATCCTCCGTCCAGTGGGAGACGCGGATGCAAGGTGGAAAGCACGTCTTGCTTGCCGGGGAGGTGCGGTTGGCCGTGGAGGCAGGGGTAGTGTTTTGATGTGTAGGCTGATCAGATCCTGGACTCGAGCTGTGTAGGTGAGACGGCCGGCGAAAGTCGTACTCCGGCTGTGTCCGGAGTCGTCGATGGCGGCGCCTTCTGGCGTCGCTCCCTCGTTGGAGGCATCGATGTAGCTGCTCCCACCTTGCTTTTCCTGTCGTGCTCCGGGGGAAATCTTTAATCTAGTTTAGATCGGACGATGGCGGCGCTATCTGGCGTCGCGTTCCCTCTTGGGGCATCGTCCTGAAGGTGGATCTGATTAGGGGGACCCGTAGCTCGTGAAGATGTGTTTGTTGTATGCCGAAAGGCACCGTTTGTATGGTTTTTGGGTCCGGTTTCCCTCATAAACTGGATCAAACTTTTTCTCTGATCAATGAATTTGGTAGAACTACTACCAACATTCGAAAAAAAAAAGAAACGTGTGTTCCTCGCCCCCAGGCAGCCGCGCAACGTGCGCCCCGGAGTCCGATGCGCGGGCCCCCGAATTTTCAGCCGCCGGACCAAGGTTCCGTCGCTCGATCCGACGCGGATAACCCCAGCTCCAGCCGATCATCCCATCGCCGAAGACACCACTGCTCACTGAGACGTGCGAGGCAATGATTCCATCCACCCTCCACTCTCCATCGCCTGACCTGACTGACTGACTGACGCGGCCGGGAACTCCACCACCACCACCGCCCGGCCCCAACCGGTAGATAACGCGCGAGTTAATACGCGTAACGCGCCTACCCCGTGACCCGGAACGCTCCTTGCTTCCGCGGCATAAAGCGCTCGCCTTTCCCACTCCCGTTCCCCCCCGTCGCAGGCACCTCCCCGCCCGCGCGCCCCACCTCTGCTCAGATCTCGCCCCGCCCCCGCCTCGCCGCCGAGATCGCCTAGGCTCAGCTCCCGCCCCGCTGGCCGCGATCCACGATCAGTCGGTGCCGGTTCCCCTCGTCTCGGTTGGTGGCATTGCTCTGGCCTGGTCCATCTCTTCTTTGTCCCAGCGCGTTTGGGTGGCTTCTGTGTTGGATTGGTCGGCGACGCGGCAGTGGCGCTGATCGGGGTCTTGATTGGTTGCTGGATTGGGTAGTGGGTAGTGGGGGACGCGGTGGATGGGCTGCACGGGCTCCAGGCACGCGCTGCAGGGCGGCCTCCGGAAGTCCTTCGGGCGGAGCCGCTCCGGCCCGGCGGCCGCCGGGGCGGCGCACCACACCGTCGCGCTCAAGTCCTCCACGCTCGGCTCGCTCAGCCTGGACCGGGACGAGGAGATGATGAAGTGGCGCGCCGGCAGCTTCGGCGGCGCGGCCAAGGGCAAGGCCGCCACGCCGGCGCCGCCCCCGCAGCCGCAGCTGGCGAGGCGGCAGCGGCAGGTGGTCGGCACGCCGACCAAGACGCCCGTCCGCGAGCCCGAGGTGATCAATGTGTGGGAGCTCATGGAGGGCCTCGACGACAACAAGCACGAGGAGCGCGATGCGGCCGAGGGCGCCGAGGATGAGCGCGGGGAGCAGTCGCCGCCGGGGTCGCCGGAGTTCGATCCGGAAGTCATTTCGGAGTTCCGCAAGGCGCTCGGCGAGGCTTCGCCGCCGCGGGACTACGAGGGCAACGGCGAGTGCGTCAAGAAGCGCGAAATCCAGAGGTTCCCTGGCATCGTGCGCGCGCGGGTCAGCGCGTTCCAGCAGAGGATCGACGCGAAGCTCGCCAAGTTGGCGCGCCCACCCACGCCCACGCCCACACCCACGTCCCCGCCTCCTTCTCCGCCTCAGCCGCCGCAGCCGCAGCTGCCTCCCCCGCCGGACAGCCAGCGGAAGGTGGTGCTGTACCTGACCAGCCTGCGCGGCATCCGCAAGACGTTCGAGGACTGCTGGGCCACCAAGTCCATCCTCCACGGCTACGGCGTGCGCATCGACGAGCGCGACCTGTCGCTGCACGGCGGGTTCAAGGACGAGCTCCACACCTCGCTGGGCTCCGCGGGGAGGCTGCCCCAGGTGTTCGTGGACGGCGAGCACCTGGGCGGCGCCGAGGAGGTCCGCCGCTTGCACGAGGCCGGGGAGCTGTCCAGGGCGCTGGAGGCCTGCGAGATGGCGCCGCCGAGCGCGGGCGGCAAGGGCGCCGCGCTGGAGGCGTGCTCCGGGTGCGGCGGCGTCCGGTTCGTGCCGTGCGAGGAGTGCTCCGGCAGCTGCAAGGTGTTCCTAGAGGAGCTGGACAGCTTCCGGCGGTGCCCCGACTGCAACGAGAACGGGCTCGTCCGGTGCCCACTCTGCTGCTTGTGACCGACGGCGAGAGATTCCTAGTGGTAGTGTGGTTTTGCTGCAGTTTCAGGTGAGCGCCGGCGGCGGCGGTGTTCAGCTCAGATGGTCTGTACAGAGAAGTACATACGCTTCTGTTACATTAGGACTGATCAAGTGACATTTGTACTGTGTATTAGTAATTGATTTTTGTCGAGCTTCCTTGTTTCCTTCTGGAATCAAATGTGTGCGAGGGAAATGACTGTAATGTTTTGGACAAAAATAGTTCTCGCTCAGAAGCGCGACTGAGTTGAGTGTCTGTCAGTGCCAAGAAACTGAAAGAGTCAATTACACCAATGGTGCCAGAACTTGTCGTGAACAATCATTTTGATGCTAGAACTTACGGCATACATCGAACTGGTGTAAAAACTTAGCTCGATCGTACAAATACGATGCAAATCACGTTTGAATACGAAGCTCCCATGCATGGTGCAGGTCCCGCTGTCAGTGACAGGAAGGGAGGAAGGAGGGCGTGTGTCTGTTTTTCACGAAAACATTCTTGATTTTTATTTTTTATTTTCACATAAGAGCTCCTTCTCATGTTGGAGTGTTGGCATGTTTTCTGTCTCTGTCGAAAGCCCGTCCCGCCTGTTAGTATAATATGGAAATTTGAAAGAAAAACTCAAACTTGCTATCATATACTGCCTCCGTTCCAAATTACTTGTCGCAGGTATGGATGTATTTAGATGTATTTTAGTTCTAGATACATTCATTTCTGTGACGAGTAATTTGAAACGGAGGGAATAGGTGGGAAACAACCGGTCATAGCCACTGCACCAACAACGTCATCACACCTATAGTTCGTAAGTCCTTTGTAATGTAGTAGAACAAAGTCGCTCCTGGAGTTTGTCTTTTTAGAAGTACGTAAAGGTATGTAAATTCTAATCTCACTAATAAAAATAAAGTTTAATTATTCTTGCAGTATAAATAATACATAAAACGGAAGAAATTCTTTAGAAAATAGTTCACGTATTATTTTAAAATTATGCATCTATCTAAAATAATATTTATGAACTATAAAAATGTTTTTATACTGTAAAACAATACAAATAAAGCCAATTTTGCATTCTTTTTTTAGAAAGCTGTAGAATATATATAAGTAAAATCTAGTACTATATTATAAGTAATATACATAAAATAAATCACATTATAAAATATTGACGTATTAATTTAAAATTTATCCCTATGATTAAATTATAAATTACAGAAATATTCATGTAATAATATGCATATGAATAAAATATGTCAAATTTATTTTATATTTTTCCGTATATTTCAGTAAATGCTTATATAAGTTAAAAAATGTTCAGGGTTTTCACAAAATATTGATTGATTCATGTTTTAAGAATTTTTTTATATCCTGTTAAATATTATAAGGGAATGCACTTCATGCGGCCCATTTGCACTATTACTTTTGTTAAGTTTACATAATATATGTAAATTATAATCAAATGTTATAAATAATATATATATATATCTAAACAATTAAATTATAAATTATTCACTTATTATTTAAAATTGCATCCATATATTCGAATTATAGATTACAAAAGTATTCACATTATAATTTGCATAATTCACAAAACATGAAATGGAATTTCTATGTTTTATATATTCAATAAATGCTCATATATGTTTAAAATGTTCACAGTTTTAATAAAATATTATGCATATAAGGTGCTCATTTTTATAATTTAATTTATTTTACTACTATGTATATTTTTTGTAACACATGATTATAGTATAAATAGATTTTATAAAAAATAACACTGCAAAATGGGGGTCCCACCAAGTGCAGCCCACATAGGACGTGAAGGATATATACATGACGTATCCTGTCAAAACAAGAAAGTCTAGCCGTGGTTAACCATTGGCGGAAGCTAGCAAACCTACATGGTTCGATTCGCAGTCGCGCTATTTTTTTATATAATTTATGTGTGGCTGACACATGGAACCCATATGGCCAACATTTTGACACGTGCCAGGGGCTAGTTCGTGAGGATAAAAAAATTTGAGTTTCTTTTTGGTAAAATAACAGGCCTCATGTCATCTGGTGGCTGACAGCGGGACCCTGCTCCATGCAAGTGAGCCTAGTCAAGGTCGCTTTCATATCCAAACACGATTTATACCGTATCTGCACGCCCAAGCCAAGTTTTTACACTAGTTTGATGTATGCCACAAGTTCTAGCACCAAAGTGACCGTTCACGACAAGTTCTAACACCACCGGTGCAATTGACTCAAACTAAAAGTTGAAGGTGTGTGCCCATAGCGGCGTCCTCTGTTCCACCGTTCCTGAAACCGATCTCCGGTCTGATCGGCCGGCTTAGAGCAGGAGCGGTGTATAGCCAACAATACGAAGTTGCCACGTTGCATTTAGTCAACCTTAATAGCTCATTTATGTAATAATTGATTATACTGGTATGCTATGTTTTTAATATGTGGCTTACTTTTTTTCTCTCACAAAGTTCTCTCTACTCAACTAGGCAAAAAATGGATGTGGTATGTCTTACAACCTGTTTATGTCACCTTATTGTACTTGCTCTTATACGCCATCAATTTTTCTTGAAACAAGTGATAGCGTCGTCTAAGCTTCAGAAATGCGGGAAGTGGACTACTACATTGATGTGTTATCGCATGTGTCAGCAAAGCTTTGTAGCCGCACAGCCCCGATATAAAATACCCCCTTGTCGATCGCATTAATAACGGAGTGGAAGGCCAAAGGCCGGCCTGCTCTCGTAACTAAACGGTGAGGGCGTCTGGGATTATGGGGTCCTTGGGCTGTCGGTGTAATCCTATGGGCCGGACAGGTAGGCTGCTCTACAACTATTATTGGAAAGCCGAACTATAAGGCGACTCTGTATTCAAGAAGGAAAACCTCTGAAGCCTTGGAGTGTCCCCAAGTCAAGATGGAAGGATTGGCATGTTTATTCCTTGTTGGCAACCGACCATGTGTAATCCTAAGTACCTCCGGTGTCTATATAAACCAGAGGGTTTAGTATGTAGAGGCAAGAAGAAGAACCACCATCCTACTCATCTAGGGTTTAGTTCATCCGATCTCGAGGTAGATCAACTATATAAACATCGTATACACATCAATATAATCAAGCATGGCTTAGGGTTTTACCTCTTCGAGAGGGCCTGAACCAGGGTAAATAATGTCCATGTGTTTCCTATTCCCCATCGATCCAAGACCCACAGCTCGGGACCCCCTACCCGAGATCCGCCGGTTTTGACACCAACATTAGTGCTTTCATTGAGAGTTCTACTATGAGATCACCAAAGAATCAATGGCCCGCCTAGCCATCAGCAGCGACATCTACAATGGGGACGTTTTCGTCCTCAGGCAGATCTTCGCGTTTGGCAGGATTGTGTTGCACGCCGATCCGACCGGCCGCCTCGGCCAGGTCAGAAGTTTCACCCCCGACCAGGAGGTTGGGTTTGGGAGCCTAGAGTTCATTGCTGACTCCCGGGGAGATCTTATTCTAACAAAGTTCTTAGCTCCGCTTGAAGAGTCAGCGAACCCCGAGGCTTTGACTTCGGGCATGGTGTACCCCATCACTGCGAATGCCCCTGCCTTAGATCTGGCCTTGAGCCTGGATTCCGCTGATATTCCTGAACTATCATCGGCCGAACACTGTCCCAGTGCGACTTTTTGACGTGGAATGCTGCCTATCATGTTCATCACATTCTTTTCTTTTGTAGCATGGACATATGGACTTTTATATGGTTCAAAGCAATAGTCTAGTTTTGACATAAAGATTTCAATACTCAAGCATATCAACAAGAAACCATGTCTTTCAAAATATCAACACTAAAGCAAGTTATGCCTAGCCCATCATGCTCATTCATTGATCCATTCATGAAACACACTCGCATATTAGCTACACCTAATGCTCAAGTACGATCATAGTGCCCCTTAGTTGGTGCTTTATAAGAGAAGATTAAGATTGAAAAAATAAAAATTGCATAAAGTAAATAGAAAGGCCCTTCACAGAGGGAAGTAGGGATTTGTAGAGGTGCCAGAGCTCAAAACAAAAAATTAAGAGATAAAACATTTTGGGTGGCATGCTTTTCCTCTCAACAAAAACGATTGAGTAGTTCCCAATACTTTCCATGCTAGATATACCATAGGCGGTTCCCAAACAGAAATTAAAGTTTATTCCTTTTTCCACCATACTTTCACATTCCAGGACTAACCAAATCCACAAGTATCGTCCATACCAACACTTTCCAAGGAATTTATTATTTGACAAGATAAAGTAAATTCATTTTTCATTTCGGGACTGGGCATCCCTAATACCATTGCCGTACTCTTGTGCAATGACAAGTGAATAAACACTCATCTTGAGAATAACACATCTAGGATGGAAAAATATCAGTCATCCCCTACCGTTTCATGAGCGGTACGAGCACACAAAAAGGAAATTTATTTTGAAGATTAGAGATGGCGCATACAAATTTGCTTAGAACGACACGAAAATACCGCATATTGGTAGGTATGGTGGACTCATATGGCAAAACTGAGTTTAAGGATTTTGGATGCACAACTAGTATTCCCACTAGCTACTGCCTACGGACCCGTAGGTTTACAATGAACTACTCACGCATCATCGGAGAGGCACCAATGAGGATGATGAACCCCTCCGTGATGGTGTCTGATACGTCCATTTTGCATCATGATTTTATGTGGATATTTATTACATCATGGGTTTTTATTACACATTATATCACAATACTTATGCCTTTTCTCCCTTATTTTATAAGGTTTACATGAAGAGGGAGAATGCCGGAAGCTGGAATTCTGGACTAGAAAAGGAGCAAATATTAGAGACCTATTTTGCGAAACTCCAAAGGCCCTGAAACTTCACGAAGAATATTTTTGGAATATATAAAAAATATTAGGCGGAGAAAGTACCAGAGGGGGCCCCCAGCCAGCCACAAGGGTGGAGGGCGTGCCCTACCCCCTGGGCGCGCCCCCCGTCCTTGTGGGGCTCCTGGCAGGCCCCCGACGCCCATCTTCTGCTATATGGTGTGTTTTGACCTGAAAAAAAATCAGAAGGAAGCTTTCGGGACAAAGCGCCGCCTTCTTGAGGCGGAACCTGGGCAGAACCAGTCTAGGGCATCGGCGGAGCTGTTCTGCCAGGGAAACATCCCTCCAGGAGGGGGAAATCATCGCCATCGTCATCACCAACGATCCTTTCATCGAGAAGGGGTCAATCTCCATCAACATCTTCACCAGCACCATCTCCTCTGAAACCCTAGTTCATCTCTTGTATCCGATCTTTGTCTCAGAACCTCAGATTGGTACTTGTGGGTTGCTAGTAGTGTTGATTACTCCTTGTAGTTGATGGTAGTTGGTTTATTCAGTGGAAGATTATATTTTCAGATCCTTAATGATAATTAATACTCCTCTAATCTGGATCATGAATATGCTTTGTGAGTAGTTACGTTTGTTCCTGAGGACATGGGAGAAGTCTTGTTATAAGTAATCATGTGAATTTGGTATTCGTTCGATATTTTGATGAGATGTATGTTGTCTTTCCTCTAGTGGTGTTATGTGAACGTCGACTACATGACACTTCACCATGATTTGGGCCTAAGGTAAGGCATTGGGAAGTAATAAGTAGATGATGGTTGCTAGAGTGACAGAAGCTTAAACCCTAGTTTATGCGTTGCTTCGTAAGGGGTTGATTTGGATCCATATGTTTCATGCTATGGTTAGATTTGTTGGAAATATGCCCTAGAGGCAATAATGAAATGGTTATTATTATATTTCTTTGTTTATGATAATTGTCTATTGTTCATGCTATAATTGTGTTATCCGAAAATTGTAATACATGTGTGAATACATAGACCACAACATGTCCCTAGTGAGCCTCTAGTTGACTAGCTCGTTGATCACTAGATGGTTATGGTTTCCTGACTATGGACATTGGATGTCGTTGATAACGGGATCACATCATTAGGAGAATGATGTGATGGACAAGACCCAATCCTAAGCCTAGCACAAGATCGTGTAGTTTGTATGCTAAAGCTTTTCTAATGTCAAGTATCTTTTCCTTAGACCATGAGATTGTGCAACTCCCGGATACCGTATGAATGCTTTGGGTGTGCCAAACGTCACAACGTAACTAGGTGGCTATAAAGGTGCACTACGGGTATCACCGAAAGTATCTGTTGGGTTCGCACGAAACGAGACTGGGATTTGTCACTCCGTATGACAGAGAGGTATCTCTGGGCCTACTCGGTAAGACATCATCGTAATGAGCTCAATGTGACTAAGGGGTTGGTCACGGGATGATGTGTTACAGAATGAGTAAAGAGACTTGTCGTAACGAGATTGAATAAGGTATTGGTATACCGATGATCGAATCTCAGGCAAGTGCTATACCGGTAGACAAAGGGAATTGTATACGGGATTGATTGAATCCTTGACATCGTGGTTCATCCGATGAGATCATCGTGGAACATGTGGGAGCCAACATGGGTATCCAGATCCCGCTGTTGGTTATTGGCCAGAGAGATGTCTCGGTCATGTCTACATAGTTCCCGAACCCGTAGGGTCTACACACTTAAGGTTCGATGATGCTAGGGTTATAGGGAATAGATGTACGTGGTTACCGAATGTTGTTTAGAGTCCCGGATGAGATCCCAGACGTCACGAGGAGTTTCAGAATGGTCCGGAGGTAAAGATTTATATATGGGAAGTCCAGTTTTAGCCACCGGAAAGGTTTCGGGGTTTATCGGTATTGTACCAGGACCACCGAAGGGGTTCCGGGGGTCCACCGGGAGGGTCCACCTGCCCCGAAGGACCTAATGGGTTGTAGTTGGGTGGGAACCAACCCCTTAGTGGGCTGGTGCACCCCCAAGGGCCCAAGGTGCCTAGGGTTGGAAACCCTAGGGTGCCGCTGCCCCCCAGGGGGCGGGCGCCCCCTAGTTGGAAACCCTAAGGGGGCCACTGCCCCCCTCTAGATGGATCTAGGAGGGCGGAGCCCCCTCCCCTTCCCCTATATATAGTGGGGGTTTTGGGGCTGCCAGAGACATGAGTCTCCCTCTCTCTTGGTGCAGCCCTACCCCTCTCCCTCCTCGTCTCTCGCAGTGCTTGGCGAAGCCCTGCTGGAGTGCCACGCTCCTCCACCACCACCACGCCGTCGTGCTGCTGCTGGACGGAGTCTTCCCCAACCTCTCCCTCTCTCCTTGCTGGATCAAGGTGCGGGAGACGTCACCGGGCTTCACGTGTGTTGAACGCGGAGACACCGTTATTCGGTGCTTAGATCGGAATCAACCGCGATCTAAATCGCTACGAGTACGCCACCTTCATCCGCGTTCTTGTAACGCTTCTACATCGCGATCTTCAAAGGTATGAAGGTGCACTCCCCTCTCGTTGCTAGTAAGCTCCATAGATTGATCTTGGTGATGCGTAGAAAATTTTAATTTCTGCAATGATCCCCAACAGTGGCATCATGAGCTAGGTCTATGCGTAGTTTCTATGCACGAGTAGAACACAAATTGTTGTGGGCGTCGATTTTGCCAATTAACTTGCCGTTACTAGTCTTATCTTGATTCGGCGGCATCGTGGGATGAAACGGCCCGGACCGACCTTACACGTGTGCTTACGTGAGACAGGTTCCACCGACTGACATGCACTAGTTGCATAAGGTGGCTAGCGGGTGTCTGTCTCTCCCACTTTAGTCGGATCGGATTCGATGAAAAGGGTCCTTTTGAAGGGTAAATAGAAATTGGCATATCACATTGTGGTTTTGGCGTAGGTAAGAAATGTTCTTGCTAGAAACCTATATCAGCCACGTAAAAATTTGCAACAACAATTAGAGGACGTCTAACTTGTTCTTGCAGCATATGTCGTGTGATGTGATATGGCCAAAAGGATGTGATGAATGATATATGTGATGTATGAGATTAATCATGTTCTTGTAATAGGAATCACGACTTGCATGTCGATGAGTATGACAACCGGCAGGAGCCATAGGAGTTGTCTTAATTTATTGTATGACATGTGTGTCAATGAAAACACCATGTAATTACTTTACTTTATTGCTAACCGTTAGCTATAGTAGTAGAAGTAATAGTTGGCGAGACAACTTCATGAAGACACGATGATGGAGATCATGGTGTCATGCCGGTGACGATGATGATCATGGCGCCCTGAAGATGGAGATCAAAAGGAGCAAAATGATATTGGCCATATCATGTCACTATTTGATTGCATGTGATGTTTATCATGTTTTCACATCTTATTTGCTTAGAACGACGGTAGCATAAATAAGATGACCCCTCATTAAAATATCAAGAATTGTGTTCCCCCTAACTGTGCACCGTTGCTAAGGTCCGTTGTTCCGAAGCACCATGTGATGATCGGGTGTGATAGGTTCTAACGTTCGCATACAATGGGTGTAAGTCAAATTTACACACGCAATACACTTAGGTTGACTTGACGAGCCTAGCATGTACAGACATGGCCTCAGAACACGGAAGACCAAAAGGTCGAACATGAGTCGTATAGAAGATACGATCAACATGAAGATGTTTAGCGATGATGACTAGTCCATCTCACGTGATGATCGGACACGGCCTAGTTAACTCGGATCATGTATCACTTAGATGACTAGAGGGATGTCTATCTGAGTGGGAGTTCATTAAATAATTTGATTAGATGAACTTAATTATCATGAACATAGTCTAAAACTTTGCAATATGTCTTGTAGATCAAATGGCCCACGCTAATGTTGCCCTCAACTTCAACGCGTTCCTAGAGAAAACCAAGCTGAAAGACGATGGTAGCAACTACATGGACTGGGTCCGTAACCTGAGGATTATCCTCATAGCTGCCAAGAAAGCATATGTCCTTGAAGCACCGCTAGGTGATGCACCTGTTTTCCCATCAACTCAAGACGTTATGAACGCCTGGCAGTCGCGTAGTGATGATTACTCCCTGGTTCAGTGCGGCATGCTTTATAGCTTAGAATCGGGGCTCCAAAAGCGTTTTGAGCAGCACGAAGCATATGAGATGTTCCAAGAGCTGAAAATGGTTTTCCAAGCTCATGCCCGGGTCGAGAGATATGAAGTCTCTGACAAGTTCTACAGTTGTAAGATTTAGGAGAATAGTTCTGTCAGCGAGCACATACTCAAAATGTCTGGGTTGCACAACCGCTTATCTCAGCTGGGAGTTAATCTCCCAGATGATGCGGTCATTGACAGAATCCTTCAGTCGCTCCCACCTAGCTACAAGAGCTTTGTGATGAACTTCAATATGCAGGGGATGGAAAAGACCATTCCTGAGGTATATTCAATGCTGAAATCAGCGGAGGTGGAGATCAAAAAGGAACATCAAGTGTTGATGGTGAATAAAACCACTAAGTTCAAGAAAGGCAAGGGTAAGAAGAACTTCAAGAAGGATGGCAAGGGAGTTGCCACGCCCGGTAAGCCAGTTGCCGGGAAGAAGCCAAAGCATGGACCCAAGCCTGAGACTGAGTGCTTTTATTGCAAGGGAAATGGTCACTGGAAGCGAAACTGCCCCAAGTACTTAGCGGATAAGAAGGCCGGCAATACCAAAGGTATATGTGATATACATGTTATTGATGTGTACCTAACCAGTGCTCGTAGTAGCTCCTGGGTATTTGATACCGGTGCGGTTGCTCATATTTGTAACTCAAAACAGGAGCTGCGGAATAAGCGGAGATTGGCGAAGGACGAGGTGACGATGCGCGTTGGGAATGGTTCCAAGGTCGATGTGATCGCCTTCGGCACGCTACCTCTACATTTACCTACGGGATTAGTTTTAAACCTCAATAATTGTTATTTAGTACCAGCTTTAAGCATGAACATTGTATCTGGATCTCGTTTAATGCGAGATGGCTACTCATTTAAATCTGAGAATAATGGTTGTTCTATTTATATGAGAGATATGTTTTATGGTCATGCCCCGCTGGTCAATGGTTTATTCTTATTGAATCTCGAACGTGATGTTACACACATTCATAGTGTGAATGCCAAAAGATGTAAGGTTGATAATGATAGTCCCACATACTTGTGGCACTGCCGCCTTGGTCACATTGGTGTCAAACACATGAAGAAACTCCATGCAGATGGACTTTTGGAGTCTCTTGATTATGAATCATTTGACACGTGTGAACCATGCCTCATGGGAAAAATGACCAAGACTCCGTTCTTCGGAACAATGCAGTGAGCAACCAACTTATTGGAAATCATACATACTGATGTGTGCGGTCCAATGAGCATTGAGGCTCGCGGTGGTTATCGTTATGTTCTCACTCTCACTGATGACTTAAGTAGATATGGGTGTGTCTACTTAATGAAACACAAGTCTGAGACCTTTGAAAAGTTCAAGGAATTTTAGAGTGAGGTTGAGAATCAACGTGACAGGAAAATCAAGTTCTTATGATCAGATCGTGGGGGAGAATATTTGAGTCACGAATTTGGCACGCACTTAAGGAAATGTGGAATTGTTTCACAACTCATGCCGCCTGGAACACCTCAACGTAATGGTGTGTTCGAACGTAGAAATCCCACTCTATTGGATATGGTGCGATCCATGATGTCTCTTACCGACCTACCGCTATCATTTTGGGGTTATGCTTTAGAGACTGCCGCATTCACTTTAAATAGGGCTCCGTCGAAATCGGTTAAGACGACACCGTATGAATTATGGTTTGGGAAGAAACCTAAGTTGTCGTTTCTGAAAGTTTGGGGATGCGATGCTTATGTCAAGAAACTTCAACCTGAAAAGCTCGAACCCAAATCGGAAAAATGCATCTTCATAGGATACCCTAAGGAAACTATTGGGTATACCTTCTACCTCAGATCCGAAGGCAAGAGTGGATCCTTTCTAGAGAAAGAGTTTCTCTTGAAAGAAGTAAGTGGGAGGAAAGTAGAACTTGATGAAGTATTGCCTCTTGAACTAGAGAGTAGCGCAGCTCAAGAAAATGTTTCTGTGGTGCCTGCACCGACTAGAGAGGAAGTTAATGATGATTATCATGAAACTTCAGATCAAGTTGCTACTGAACTTCGTAGGTCCACAAGGACACGTTCCACACCAGAGTGGTACAACAACCCTGTCCTGGAAATCATGTTGTTAGACAATGGTGAACCTTCGAACTATGAAGAAGCGATGACGGGCCCGGATTACGACAAATGGCTTGAAGCCATGAAATCCGAGATAGGATCCATGTATGAAAACGAAGTATGGACTTTGACTGACTTGCCCGATAATCGGCGAGCCATAGAAAATAAATGGATCTTTAAGAAGAAGATAGATGCGGATAGTAATGTAACCATCTATAAGGCTCGGCTTGTTGCTAAGGGTTATCGACAAGTTCAAGGGGTTGACTACGATGAGACCTTCTCACTCGTAGCGAAGCTGAAGTCTGTCCGAATCATGTCGCATTCTATGATTATGAGATATGGCAAATGGACGTCAAAACGGCATTCCTTAATGGTTTCCTTAAGAAGAACTGTATATGATGCAGCCAGAAGGTTTTGTCGATCCTAAGAATGCTGACAGGGTGTGCAAGCTCCTGCGCTCAATCTATGGGCTGGTGCAAGCATCTCGGAGTTGGAACATTTGATTTGATGAGATGATCAAAGTGTTTGGGTTTACACAGACTTATGGAGAAGCTTGTGTTTATAAGAAAGTGAGTGGGACCTCTGTAGCATTTCTCATATTATATGTGGATGACATACTATTGATGGGAAATGATATAGAACTCTTGGAAAGCATAAAGGCCTACTTGAATAAGTGTTTTTCAACGAAGGACCTTGGAGAAGCTGCTTACATATTAGGCATCAAGATCTATAGAGATAGATCGAGACGCCTCATTGGTCTTTCACAAAGCACGTACCTTGACAAGATATTGAAGAAGCTCAATATGGATCAGTCCAAGAAGGGGTTCTTGCCTGTATTGCAAGGTGTGAGATTGAACACGGCTCAATGCCCGACCACGGCAGAAGATAGAGAAAAGATGAGTGTGATCCCCTATGCCTCGGCCATAGGGTCTATTATGTATGCCATGCTGTGTACCAGACCTGATGTAAACCTTGCTATAAGTTTGGTAGGAACGTACCAAAGTAATCCCGGCATGGAACACTGGACAATGGTCAAGAATATCCTGAAGTACCTGAAAAGGACTAATGATATGTTTCTCGTTTATGGAGGTGACGAAGAGCTCGTCGTAAAGGGTTACGTCGATGCTAGTTTCGACACATATCTGAATGACTCCAAGTCACAAACCGGATACATATATATTTTGAATGGTGGGGCAGTCAGGTGGTGCAGTTGCAAACAAAGTGTCGTGGCGGGATCTACATGTGAAGCGGAGTACATGGCAGCCTCAGAGGCAACACATGAAGCAATCTAGATGAAGGAGTTCATTACCGACCTAGGAGTTATTCCTGATGCGTCGGGCCCGATGACTCTCTTCTGTGACAACACTGGAGCTATTACCCTTGCCAAGGAGCCTAGGTTTCACAAGAAGACCAGGCATATCAAGTGTCGCTTCAACTCCATTCATGAAAATGTTCAAGATGGAGACATAGAGATTTGTAAAGTGCATATGGACCTGAATGTTGCAGATCTGTTGACTAAACCTCTTCCACGAGCAAAACATGATCAACACCAGAACTCTATGGGTGTTCGATTCATCACAATGTAACTAGAATATTGACTCTAGTGCAAGTGGGAGACTGTTGGAAATATGCCCTAGAGGCAATAATAAAATGGTTATTATTATATTTCCTTGTTCATGGTAATTGTCTATTGTTCATGCTATAATTGTGTTATCCAGAAATCATAATACATGTGCGAATACATAGACCACAACATGTCCCTAGTGAGCCTCTAGTTGACTAGCTCGATGATCAATAGATGGTTACGATTTCCTGACCATGGACATTGGATGTCGTTCATAACGGGATCACATCATTTGGAGAATGATGTGATGGACAAGACCCAATCCTAAGCCTAGCACAAGATCGTGTAGTTCGTATGCTAGAGCTTTTCTAATGTTAAGTATCTTTTCCTTAGACCATGAGATTGTGCAACTCCCGGATACCGTAGGAATGCTTTGGGTGTGCCAAACGTCACAATGTAATTGGGTGGCTATAAAGGTGCACTACGGGTATCTTCTGTTGGGTTGGCACGAATCGAGACTGGGATTTGTCACTCCGTATGACGGAGAGGTATCTCTAGGCCCACTCGATAAGACATCATCGTAATGGGATCAATGTGACTAAGGGGTTGGTCACGGGATGATGTGTTATGGAATGAGTAAAGAGACTTGCCGTAACGATATTGAACAAGGTAATGGTATACCGACGATCGAATCTCGGGCAAGTGCTATACCGGTAGACAAAGGGAATCATATACGGGATTGATTGAATCCTTGACATCGTGGTTCATCCGATGAGATCATCGTGGAACATCTGGGAGCCAACATGGGTATCCAGATCCCGCTGTTGGTTATTGGTCGGAGAGATGTCTCGGTCATGTCTGCATAGTTCCCGAACCCGTAGGGTCTACACACTTAAGGTTCGATGATGCTAGGGTTATAGGGAATAGATGTACGTGGTTACCGAATGTTGTTCGGAATCCCGGATGAGATCCCGGATGTCACGAGGAGTTCCGGAATGGTCCGGAGGTAAAGATTTATATATGGGAAGTCCAGTTTCAGCCACCGGAAAGGTTTCGGGGTTTATCGGTATTGTACCGGGACCACCGAAGGGGTTCCGGGGGTCCACCGGGAGGGTCCACCTGCCCCAAAGGACCTAATGGGCTTTAGTTGGGTGGGAACCAGCCCCTTAGTGGGCTGGTGCGCCCCCCAAGGGCCCAAGGCACCTAGGGTTGGAAACCCTAGGGGGCCGTTGCCCCTGGGGGGCGGGCGCCCCCCCTATTTGAAAACCCTAAGGGGGCCGCTGCCGCCCCAAGGGGACGCCCCCCTCTAGATGGGTCTAGGGGGCCGGCGCCCCCTCCCCTTCCCCTATATATAGTGGGGGTTTTGGGGCTGCCAGAGACATGAGTCTCCCTCTCTCTTGGCGCAGCCCTACCCCTCTCCCTCCTCGTCTCTTGCAGTGCTTGGCGAAGCCCTGCTGGAGTGCCACGCTCCTCCACCACCACCACGCCGTCATGCAGCTGCTAGACGGAGTCTTCCCCAACCTCTCCCTCTCTCCTTGCTGGATCAAGGCGCGGGAGACGTCACCGGGCTGCACGTGTGTTGAACGCGGAGGCACCGTTGTTCGGTGGTGCTTAGATCGGAATCAACCGCGATCTGAATCGCTATGAGTACGACACCTTCATCCGCGTTCTTGTAAGGCTTCCGCATCGCGATCTTCAAAGGTATGAAGATGCACTCCCCTCTAGTTGCTAGTAAGCTCCATAGATTGATCTTGGTGATGCGTAGAATTTTTTTAATTTCTGCAACGATCCCCAACAAGATTTATCTTAATTCTTCTTGTGTAGTTGTGGATGCTTGCGAGAGGGGTTAATCATAAATGGGAGGCTTGTCCAAGGAAGGGCAGCACCCAACCACCGATCCACCCACATATCAAATTACCAAAGTAAGGAATGTGAATCATATGAGCATGATGAAAACTAACTTGACAACAATTCCCATGTGTCCTCGGGAGCGTTTTGCTTTATATAAGAGTTCGTCCAGGCTTGTCCTTTGCTACAAAAAAGATTGGGCCACCTTGTTGCACCTTGTTTACTTTTATTACTTGTTACCCGTTATGAATTATCTTGTCACACAACTATCTGTTACCGATAATTTCAGTGTTTGCAGAGAATACCTTGCTGAAATCCGCTTGTCATTTCCTTCTGCTCCTCGTTAGGTTCGACACTCTTACTTATCAAAAGGACTACGATAGATCCCCTATACTTGTGGGTCATCAGTGTCTAGATTGGATCTAGTGGTTCTGGAACTTGTGGCGGCTGGAATTGTGTTTCGTCGACTCCCCTAGGGTTTTTGGAATATTGGGGTATTTATAGAGCAAAGAGGCGGTGCGGGAGGCCACCGAGGTGGGCACAACCCACTAGGGCGCACCTGGGCCCCCAGGTGGGTTGTGCCCCCCTCGGGGCACCCCTCTAGTACTTCTTTCGCCCATCCTATGTCTTCTGGCCCAGAAAAATTCTCCAAAAAGTTTTGTTGCCTTTGGACTCCGTTTGGTACTTATTTTCTATGAAGTAAAAAACAAGCAAAAAAACAGCAACTGGCACTAGGCACTATGTCAATAGGTTAGTCCCAAAAATGACATAAAGTTGCTATAAAATGATTGTAAGACATCCAAGAATGATAATATAACAACATGGAACAAGCAAAAAATATAGATACATTGGAGATGTATCAGTGTGCTGCAGCTTTTTCGGTTTGCTCCAGTTCCTGATTCACCATCTCCATGGCTGATGCTCACTGTGTTCGTGCCGAGCGTTGATACGTCTCCAACATATCTATAATTTTTGATTGCTCCATGCTATATTACCTACTGTTTTGGACTATATTGGGCTTTATTTTCCACTTTTATATTATTTTTGGGACTAACCTATTAACCGGAGGCCCAGCCCAGAATTGCTGTTTTTTTGCCTATTTCAGTGTTTCAGAGAAACAGAATATCAAACGGAGTCCAAACAGAATGAAACCTTCGGGAACGTGATCTTCTCATCAGATAAGACCCAGGAAACTTGGACCCTCCATTAAGAAAGCCACAAGGCGGTCACGAGGGTGGAGGGCGCGCCCCCCTGCCTCGTGGGCCCCTCGAAGCTCCACCAACGTACTCCTTCCTCCTATATATACCTACGTACCCCCAAACGATCAGATACGGAACCAAAAACCTAATTCCACCGCCGCAACTTTCTGTATCCACGAGATCCCATCTTGGGGCCTGTTCGGGAGCTCCGTCGGAGGGGGCATCGATCACGGAGGGCTTCTACATCATCATCCAAGCCCCTCTGATGAAGTGTGAGTAGTTTACTTCACACCTACGGGTCCATAGTTAGTAGCTAGATGGCTTCTTCCCTCTTTTTGGATCTCAATACCCCCTCTCTCGTGGAGATCTATTTGATGTAATCTTCTTTTTGCGGTGTGTTTGTTGAGACCAATGAATTATGGGTTTATGATCCAATCTATCTATGAATAATATTTGAATCTTCTCTGAATTCTTTTATGTATGATTGGTTATCATTGCAAGTCTCTTCGAATTATCAGTTTGGTTTGGCCTACTAGATTGGTTGTTCTTGCCATGGGAGAAGTGCTTAGCTTTGGGTTCGATCTCGCGGTGTCCTTTCTCAGTGACAGAAGGGGCAACAAGGCACGTATTGTATTGTTGCCATCAAGGATAACAAGATGGGTTTTTTATCATATTGCATGAAACTATCCCTCTACATCATGTCATCTTGCTTAAGGCGTTACTCTGTTTTTAACTTAATACTCTAGATGCATGCTGGATAGCGGACGATGAGTGGAGTAATAGTAGTAGATGCAGGCAGGAGTCGGTCTACTTGTCTCGGACGTGATGCCTATATACATGATCATACCTAGATATTCTCATAACTATGCTCAATTCTGTCAATTTCTCAACAGTAATTTGTTCACCCACCGTAGAATACTTATGCTCTTAAGAGAAGCCACTAGTGCAACCTATGGCCCCCGGGTCTCTTTCTCATCATATCAATCTCCATCACTTTATTATTGCTTTGCTTTTTTACTTTGCCTTTTACTTTGCATCTCTATACCAAAAATACCAAAAAATATTATTTATCATCTCTATCAGATCTCACTTTCGTAAGTGACCGTGAAGGGATTAACAACCCCTAAGCACGTTGGTTGCGTTGAGCTATTGTTTTTGTGTAGGTACGAGGGACTCGCGCGTAGCCTCCTACTGGATTGATACCTTGGTTCTTAAAAACTGAGGGAAATACTTACGCTACTTTGCTGCATCATCCTCTCCTCTTTGGGGAAATCCAACATAGTGCTCAAGAGGTAGCAAGAAGAATTTCTGGCGCCGTTGCCGGGGAGTCTGCGCAAAAGTCAACATACCAAGTACCCATCACAATCCCTATCTCCTGCATTACATTATTTGCCATTTGCCTCTCGTTTTCCTCTCCCCCAATTCACCCTTGCCGTTTTATTCGCCCTCTCTCTCTATCCTCCCTCTCTTTCTCTATTAGCCTCTTTTTGCCCAGTTGCCTTTTGTTTGCTCGCTTGTCGTCATGGCTAGTCTCATATCTTCTCCGTTGTCTCCCGAGAATGAAGTTCTAAATTTTAAACAAAGGGAGGGAGAAAATCTAAAAGATGCTTGGTATAGAATTTGCAATGCTCAAAATAGATCTACCAGGAAGCAATCTACTTCAGTTCTTCTCCGCAATTTTTATGTAGGTGCTAGTCCTTGGTATAGATATATCCTTGATACCATTACCAGAGGGAATTTCTTGGGTATCCATACTTTTGATTCTTATAATGCTATGTTAGATTTATTTGGCTCACCACCTCTTTTGGTTAATGGAACTATGTTAACTTTGGAGCATGTTATGCAGAGACTTGAAATTATTGAAAATAAAGTTGCTACCATTGAATTAATTGAAAATCTAGATAAAAAGATCCAAAATCAAATTACCCAATATGGATCTAAGGTAGGAATGACTTTGAAAAATATTAAGGAAAAGGAACCCATAGTTAATGAGAAAATAAATCTAGATTCCACTAGAGTCGATAAACTTGAGGGTATCATTACGAACTTGGGAACCGCTTTTTCTTCCGTAAAGAATACTCAAAGTCCTCCTACTAAAATTGCCAAGCTTATGTATGTTCCTAAAAATAAGGGTGAATCATCTAGTAAGGAAACTGCGGATCTTAAATCTATAAGTATTCATCCCAATCTTTTTGATATCATTAAGGAACCAATTGCTACAAATGACTTTTTCGATCTTGTGCCTAAGAGTTTGATAATCACTAGAAAGAAATAAATTCCTAAGGGAGATAGATGCCTCATTGAAGAATTGCCTACCAAAGATGGCAATACCTAGATCTATTCTTGCTTGTTATGCCTAGCTAGGGGCGTTAAACGATAGCGCTTGTTGGGAGGCAACCCAATTTTATTTTTATTCCTTGATTTTTGCTCCTGTTTAGTAATAAATAAATTATTTAGCCTCTGTTTTGGTTGTGTTTTTTTGTGTTTAATTAGTGTTTGTTACAAGTAGAACCGTTGGGAAGACTTGGGGAAAGTCTTGTTGAACTTGCTGTAAAAAACAGAAACTTTAGCGCTCACGATAATTGCTGTCATTTTTATTTGGAAAGTGCTATTTAGTTAATTATTTTTGAAGATGATTAATAGATAAATTACTCACGTCCATAAATTTATTTTAGAATTTTTGGGGTTCCAGATCTTGCTCTAGCTACAGATTACTACAGACTGTTCTGTTTTTGACAGATTCTGTTTTTCGTGTGTTGTTTGCTTATTTTGATGAATCTATGGCTACTAAAATAGTTTATAAACCATATATAAGTTGGAATACAGTAGGTATAACACCCATATAAATAAAGAATGAGTTCATTACAGTACCTTGAAGTGGTCTTTTGTTTTCTTTCGCTAACGGAGCTCACGAGATTTTCTACTTTAAGTTTTGTGTTGTGAAGTTTTCAAGTTTTGGGTAAAGATTTGATGGATTATGGAACAAGGAGTGGCAAGAGCCTAAGCTTGGGGATGCCCATGGCACCCCCAAGATAATATAAGTACACCTAAAAGCCAAAGCTTGGGGATGCCCCGGAAGGCATCCCCTCTTTCGTCGACTTCTATCGGTAACTTTACTTGGAGCTATATTTTTATTCACCACATGATATGTGTTTTGCTTGGAGCGTCTTTTGTGATTTGAGTCTTTGCTTGTTAGTCTACCACAATCATCCTTGCTGTACACACCTTTTGATAGAGCCATACATAATTTGGAATTTGATAGAATACTCTATGTGCTTCACTTATATCTTTTAAGCTCTATAGTTTTACTCTAGTGCTTCACTTATATCTTTTGATTTTTATAGTTTTGCTCTAGTGCTTCACTTATATATTTTAGAGCACGGTGGTGGAATTGTTTTATAGAAACTATTGATCTCTCATTCTTCACTCAGATTATTTTGAGAGTCATAATAGCATGGTAATTTGCTTAATAATAATATGCTTGGTATTCAAGATTTGTAAAAGTTTCTTTTGAGTGCGTTGAATACTAAGAAAAAAATTGATGCCTGATAATTGTTTTGAGATATGAGGATAGTGATATTAGAGTCATGCTAGTTGAGTAGTTGTGAATTTGAGAAATGCCTGTGTTAAAGTTTGTGATTCCCGTAGCATGCATGTATGGTGAACCGTTATGTGATGAAGTCGGAGCATGATTTATTTATTGATTGTCTTCCTTATGAGTGACAGTCGGGGACGAGCAATGGTCTTTTCCTACCAATCTATCCCCCTAGGAGCATGCGCGTAATACTTTGCTTTGATAACTTCTAGATTTTTTCAATAAGTATATGAGTTCTTTATGACTAATGTTGAGTCCATGGATTATACGCACTTTCCTTCCTTCCACCATTGCTAGCCTCTCTAATACCGCGCACTTTTCAGCGGTATCATACACCCACCAAATACCTTCCTCAAAACAGCCACCATACCTACCTATCATGGCATTTCCATAGCCATTCCGAGATATATTGCCATGCAACTTTCCACCGTTTCGTTCATTATGACACGCTCCATCATTGTCATATTGCTAGCATGATCATGTAGTTGACATCGTATTTGTGGCAAAGCCACCGTTTATAATTATTTCATACATGTCACTCTTGATTCATTGCATATCCCGATACATCGCCAGAGGCATTCATATAGAGTCATACTTTGTTCTAAGTATTGAGTTGTAATTGTTGAGTTGTAAGAAAAATAAAAAGTGTGATGATCATCATTTTTAGAGCATTGTCCCAAGTGAGGAAAGGATGATGGAGACTATGATTCCCCCACAAGTCGGGATGAGACTCCGGACGAAAAAAGAGGCCATAAAAAAAGGGAGAAGGCCCAAACAAAAAAATGAGAGAAAAAGAGAGAAGGGACAATGTTACTATCCTTTTACCACACTTTTGCTTCAAAGTAGCACCATTATCTTCATGATAGAGAGTCTCTCATTCTGTCACTTTCATATACTAGTGGGAATTTTTGATTATAGAACTTAGCTTGTATATTCCAATGATGGGCTTCCTCAAAATGCCCTAGGTCTTCCTGAGCAAGCGAGTTGGATGCACACCCACTTAGTTTCTTTTGTTGAGCTTTCATATACTTATAGCTCTAGTGCATCCGTTGCATGGCAATCCCTACTCACTCACATTGATATCTATTGATGGGCATCTCCATAGCTCGTTGATACGCCTAGTTGATGTGAGACTATCTTCCCCTCTTTTTGTCTTCTCCACAACCACCATTCTATTCCACATATAGTGATATATCCATGGCTCACGCTCATGTATTGCGTGAAGATCAAAAAAGTTTTGAAAATGTCAAAAGTATGAAACAATTGCTTGGCTTGTCATCGGGGTTGTGCATGATTTAAATACTTTGTGTGGTGAAGATAGAGCATAGCCAGACTATATGATTTTGTAGGGATAGCTTTCTTTGGCCATGTTACTTTGAGAAGACATAATTGCTTTGTTAGTATGCTTGAAGTATTATTATTTTTATGTCAACATGAACTATTGTCTTGAATCTTTTGAATCTGAATATTCATACCACAATTAAGAAGATTTACATTGAAATTATGCCAAGTAGCACTTCGCATCAAAAATTCTGTTTTTATCATTTACCTACTCGAGGACGAGCAGGAATTAAGCTTGGGGATGCTTGATACGTCTCCAACGTATCTATAATTTTTGATTGCTCCATGCTATATTACCTACTGTTTTGGACTATATTGGGCTTTATTTTCCACTTCTATATTATTTTTGGGACTAACCTATTAAGCGGAGGCCCAGCCCAGAATTGCTGTTTTTTTTGCCTATTTCAGTGTTTCGGAGAAACATAATATCAAACGGAGTCCAAACGGAATGAAACCTTCGGGAACGCGATTTTCTCATCAGATAAGACCCAGGCGACTTGGACCCTCCGTCAAGAAAGCCACAAGGCGGTCACGAGGGTGGAGGGCGCTCCCCCTACCTCGTGGGCCCCTCGAAGCTCCACCGACGTATTCCTTCCTCCTATATATACCTACGTACCCCCAAACGACCAGATACGGAGCCAAAAACCTAATTCCACCGCCACAACTTTCTGTATCCACGAGATCCCATCTTGGGGCCTATCCTGGAGCTCCGCCAGAGGGGGCATCGATCACGGAGGGCTTCTACATCATCATCCAAGCCCCTCCGATGAAGTGTGAGTAGTTTACTTCAGACCTACGGATCCATAGTTAGTAGCTAGATGGCTTCTTCTCTCTTTTTGGATCTCAATACAATGTTCTCCCCCTCTCTCATGGAGATCTATTTGATGTAATCTTCTTTTTGCGGTGTGTTTTTTGAGACTGATGAATTGTAGGTTTATGATCCAGTCTATCTATGAATAATATTTGAATCTTCTCTGAATTATTTTATGTATGATTGGTTATCTTTGCAAGTCTCTTTGAATTATCAGTTTGGTTTGGCCTACTAGATTGGTTGTTCTTGCCATGGGAGAAGTGCTTAGCTTTGGGTTCGATCTTGCGGTGTCCTTTCCCAGTGACAGAAGGGGCAGCAAGGCACGTATTGTATTGTTGCCATCGAGGATAACAAGATGGGGTTTTTATCATATTGCACGAAACTATCCCTCTACATCATGTCATCTTGCTTAAGGCGTTACTCTATTTTTAACTTAATACTCTAGATGCATGCTGGATAGAGGTCGATGAGTGCAGTAATAGTAGTAGATGCAGGCAGGAGTCGGTCTACTGGTCTCGGACGTGATGCCTATATACACGATCATACCTTGATATTCTCATAACTATGCTCAATTCTATCAATTGCTCAACAGTAATTTGTTCACCCACTGTAGAATACTTATGCTCTTGAGAGAAGTCACTAGTGAAACCTATGGCCCCCGGGTTTCTTTCTCATCATATCAATCTCCATCACTTTATTATTGCTTTGCTTTTTTACTTTGCCTTTTACTTTGCATCTCTATACCAAAAATATTATTTATCATCTCTATCAGATCTCACTTTCATAAGTGACCATGAAGGGATTGACAACCCCTAAGCGCGTTGGTTGCGTTGAGCTATTGTTTTTGTGTAGGTACGAGGGACTCGCGCGTAGCCTCCTACTGGATTGATACCTTGGTTCTCAAAAACTGAGGGAAATACTTATGCTACTTTGCTGCATCATCCTATCCTCTTCGGGGAAATCCAACGCAGTGCTCAAGAGGTAGCAAGCGTCGGGCGGCTCGTGTCACGCCAGCCGTGGTGACCATTGCCACTGCGCCTCGCCCGCAACCAACGCTGCCACTGACCCCGCTGCTCACAAGCAGCAGGATTCCTCCATGCACCCCTCCGTGCAACCCGATGCCCGCACCGCCATGCCTTCCCTCACCCCAGCTACGACTTCATCCTCCCATGCCCGTCGAGGGCCGACGAATGTGCGGGCTGCGCTTTTGATGGCACATGAGCTGCCGCTGAAGGAAATATGCCCTAGAGGCAATAATAAAGTTTTTTATTTATATTTCCTTATATCATGATAAATGTTTATTATTCATGCTAAATTGTATTAACCCGAAACTTAGTACATGTGTGAATACATAGACAAACAGAGTGTCCCTAGTATGCCTCTACTAGACTAGCTCGTCAATCAAAGATGGTCAAGTTTCCTAGCCATAGACATGTGTTGTCATTTGATGAACGGGATCACATCATTAGAGAATGATGTGATGGACTAGACCCATCCGTTAGCTTAGCACTATGATCGTTTAGTTTATTGCTATTGCTTTCTCCATAACTTATACATGTTCCTATGACTATGAGATTATGCAACTCCCGAATACCATAGGGACACTTAGTGTGCTATCAAACGTCACAACATAACTGGGTGATTATAAAGATGCTCTACAGGTGTCTCTGATGGTGTTTGTTGAGTTGGCATAGATCAAGATTAGGATTTGTCACTCTGATTGTCGGAGAGGTATCTCTGGGTCCTCTTGGTAATGCACATCACTATAAGCCTTGCAAGCAATGTGACTAATGAGTTAGTTGCGGCATGTCACATTACGGAATGAGTAAAGAGACTTGCCGGTAACGAGATTGAACTAGGTATGATGATACCGACGATCGAATCTCGGGCAAGTAACACACCGTTGACAAAGGGAACAACGCATGTTGTTATGCGGTTTGACCGATAAAGATCTTCATAGAATATGTAGGAACTGATATGAGCATCTAGGTTCCACTATTGGTTATTGACCGGAGATGAGTCTCAGTCATGTCTACATAGTTCTCGAACTCGTAGGTTCCGCACACTTAACTTCGATGACGATCGGTATTATGAGTTTATGTGTTTTGATGTACCAAAGGTAGTCCGAAGTCCTGGATGAGATCACGGACATGATGAGGAGTATCAAAATGGCCGAGACCTAAATATAGATATATTGGATGACTATATTCGGACACCGGGATGGTTCCGAGGTGTATACCGAGTATTTATCGAAGTGCCGGAAGGGTTATCGGAACCACTGGGGAAGTTATGGGCCTTATTGGGCCTTAAGGGAGAGAGAGAGGGAGAAGCCAAGGGCTGGCCGCGCCCCCCCCATGGGCCTAGTCCGAATTGGACTAGGGGGAGGGGCGGCGCCCCCTCCTTCCTTCCCCTTCCCCTATCCTTCCTTCTTCTCCTAGTAGGACTAGGAAAGGGGGGGGTCCAACTCCTACTCGGAGTAGGATTGCCCCCCTTGGGCACGCCCTATAGGGCTGGTCGATGACCCCCTGCCCCTGTATATCAAGGAGCAAGGGGGAGGCCAGCCGACCCTATAGGGCGCGCCCAAGGGGGGAATCCTACTCCTAGTAGGAGTTGGACCCCCCTCCTAGTCCTACTAGGAGAATAAGGAAGGAGGGGGCACCGCACCTCCCCCTAGTCCAATTCGGACTAGGCCCATGGGGGGGGGCAGCCCTTGGCTGCTCCCTCTCTCTCCCTTAAGGCCCAATAAGGTCCATAACTTACCCGGTGGTTTCGATAACCCTTCCGGCACTTCGATAAATACTTGATACACCTCGGAACCATTCCAGTGTCCGAATATAGTCATCCAATATATCAATCTTTATGTATCGACCATTTCGGGACTCCACGTCATGTCTATGATCTCATCCGGGACTCCGAACTATCTTCGGTACATCAAAACACATAAACTCATAATACTGATCGTCATCGAACGTTAAGCGTGCGGACCCTACGAGTTTGAGAACTATGTAGGCATGACGGAGACTCATCTCCGGTCAATAACCAATAGCGGAACCTAGATGCTCATATTGGTTCCTACATATTCTACGAAGATCTTTCTTGGTTAAACCGCATAACAACATACGTTGTTCCCTTTGTCATCGGTATGTTACTTTCCCGAGATTCGATCGTCGGCATCATCATACCTAGTTCAATATCGTTACCGGCAAGTCTCTTTACTCGTTCCATAATGCAACATCCCGCAACTAACTCATTAGTCACATTTTCTTGCAAGGCTTATAGTGATGTGCATTACCGAGAGGGCCCAGAGATACCTCTCCGACAACCGGAGTGACAAATCCTAATCTTGATCTATGCCAACTCAACAAACACCGTCGGAGACACATGTAGAGCATCTTTATAATCACCCAGTTACGTTGTGACGTTTGATAGCACACTAAGTGTTCCGCCGGTATTCGGGAGTTGCATAATCTCATAGTCATAGGAACATGTATAAGTTATGGAGAAAGCAATAGCAATAAACTAAACGATCATAGTGCTAAGATAACTGATGGGTCTAGTCCATCACATCATTCTCTAATGATGTGATCCCATTCATCAAATGAAAACACATGTCTATGGCTAGGAAACTTAACCATCTTCGATTAACGAGCTAGTCTAGTAGAGGCATACTAGGGACACTCTGTTTGTCTATGTATTCACACATGTACTAAGTTTCCGGTTAATGCAATTCTAGCATGAATAATAAACATTTGTCATGATATAAGGAAATCTAAATAACAACTTTATTATTGCCTCTAGGGCATATTTCCTTCAGTCTCCCACTTGCACTAGAGTCAATAATCTAGATTACATTGTAATGATTCTAACATCCATGGAGTCTTGGTGATGGTCATGTTTTGCTTGTGAGAGAGGCTTAGTCAACGGGTCTGCAACATTTAGATCCGTATGTATCTTGCAAATCTCTATGTCTCCCTCCTTGACTTGATCGCAGATGGAATTGAAGCGTCTCTTGATGTGCTTGGTTCTCTTGTGAAATCTGGATTCCTTTGCCAAGGCAATTGCACCAGTATTGTCACAAAAGATTTTCATTGGACCCGATGCACTAGGTATGACACCTAGATCGGAAATGAACTCCTTCATCCAGACTCCTTCATTTGCTACTTCCGAAGCAGCCATATATTCCGCTTCGCACATAGATTCCGCCAAGACGCTTTTCTTAGAACCGCACCAACTGATAGCTCCACCATTCTATAAAATACGTATCCGGTTTGTGACTTAGAGTCATCCGGATCAGTGTGAAAGCTTGCATCGACGTAACCATTTACGATGAGCTCTTTGACCTCCATAAACGAGAAATATATCCTTACTCCTTTTCAGGTATTTCAGGATGTTCTTGACCGTTGTCCAGTGATCCACTCCTGGATTACTTTGGCACCTCCCTGCTAAACTAATAGCAAGGCACACATCAGGTCTGGTACACAACATTGCATACATGATAGAACCTATGGCCGAAGCATAGGGAATGACTTTCATTTTCTCTCTATCTTCTGTAGTGGTCAGGCATTGAGTCTGACTCAACTTCACACCTTGTAACACAGGCAAGAACCCTTTCTTTACTTGATCCATTTTGAACGTCTTCAAAACTTTATCAAGGTATGTGTTTTGTGAAAGTCCAATTAAGCATATTGATCTATCTCTATAGATCTTGATGCCCAATATATAAGTAGCTTCACCAAGGTCTTTCTTTGAAAAAAAATCTTATTCAAGTATCCTTTTGTGCTATTCAGAAATTTAGTATCATTTCCAATCAACAATATGTCGTCCACATATAATATTAGAAATGCTATAGAGCTCCCACTCACTTTCTTGTAAATACAGGCTTCTCCAAAAGACTGTATAAAACCATATGCTTGGATCACACTATCAAAGCGTATATTCCAACTCCGAGATGCTTGCACCAGTCCATAAATGGATCGCTGGAGCTTACACACTTTGTTAGCACCTTTTGGATTGACAAAACCTTCTGGTTGCATCATATACAACTATTCTTTAAGATATCCATTAAGGAATGCAGTTTTGACATCCATTTGCCAAATTTCATAATCATAAAATGCGGCAATTGCTAACATGATTCGGACGGACTTAAGCATCGCTACGGGTGAGAAGGTCTCATCGTAGTCAACTCCTTGAACTTGTCGAAAACCTTTCGCAACAAGTCGAGCTTTGTAGATAGTAACATTACCGTCAGCGTCAGTCTTCTTCTTGAAGATCCATTTATTCTCTATGGCTTGCCGATCATCGGGCAAGTCAACCAAAGTCCACACTTTGTTCTCATACATGGATCCCATCTCAGATTTCATGGCCTCAAGCCATTTTGCGAAATCTGGGCTCATCATCGCTTCCTCATAGTTCGTAGGTTCCTCATGGTCAAGTAACATGACTTCCAGAACAGGATTACAGTACCACTATGGTGCGGATCTTATTCTGGTTGACCTACGAGGTTCAGTAGTAACTTGATCAGAAGTTACATGATCATCATCATTAGCTTCCTCACTAATTGGTGTAGGAATCACTGGAACTGATTTCTGTGATGAAATACTTTCCAATAAGGGAGCAGGCACAATTACCTCATCAAGTTCTACTTTCCTCCTACTCACTTCTTTCGAGAGAAACTCCTTCGGATCCATTCTTAGCAACGAATATCTTGCCTTCGGATCTATGATAGAAGGTGTGCCCAACAGTCTCCTTTGGGTATCCTATGAAGACACATTTCTCCGACTTGGGTTCGAGCTTATCAGGTTGAAGCTTTTTCACATAAGCATCGCAGCCCCAAACTTTAGGAAATGATAACTTGGGTTTCTTGCCAAACCACATTTCATATGGTGTCTCCTCAACGGATTTCGATGGTGACCTATTTAACGTGAATGCATCCGTCTCTAAAGCATAACCCCAAAATGATAGCGGTAAATCAGTAAGAGACATCATAGATCCCACCATATCTAATAAAGTGCGGTTACGACGTTCGAACACACCATTACGTTGTGGTGTTCCAGGTGGCGTGAATTGCGAAACTATTCCGCATTGTTTCAAATGAGGACCAAACTCATAACTCAAATATTCACCTCCATGAACAAATCGTAGAAGCTTAATTTTCTTGTTATGATGATTTTCCACTTCACTCTGAAATTCTTTAAACTTTTCAAATGTTTCAGACTTGTGTTTCATCAAGTAGACATACCGATATCTGCTCAAATCATCTGTGAAGGTCAGAAAACAACGATACCAACCACGAGCATCAACACTCATCCGCATACATCAGTATGTATTATTTCCTATAAGTCTGTTGCTTGTTCCATTTTTCCGGAGAATGGAGTTTTAGTCATCTTGCCCATGAGGCATGGTTCGCAAGCATCAAATGATTCATAATCAAGTGATTCCAAAAGCCCATCAACATGGAGTTTCTTCATGCGCTTTACACCAATATGTCCTAAACGACAGTGCCACAAATAAGTTGCACTATCATTATTAAAATTATATCTTTTGGCTTCAATACTATGAATATGTGTATCACTACTATCAAGATTTAGTAAAAATAGACCACTCATCAAGGGTGCATGACCATAAAAGATATTACTCATATAAATAGAACAACCATTATTCTTTGATTTAAATGAATAACCGTCTCGCATCAAACAAGAACCAGATATAATGTTCATGCTTAACGCTGGCACCAAATAACAATTATTCAGGTCTAAAACTAATCCCGAAGGTAGATGTAGAGGTAGCATGCCGACGAAACCATTTCCCACGCGCATCATCACCTCGTCTTTAGCAAATCTTCGCCTAATCTGTAGCCCCTATTTCGAGTTGCAAATATTAGCAACAGAACCAGTATCAAATACCCATACACTACTGCGAGCATTAGTACGGTACACATCAATAACATGTATATCAAATATACCTTTCACTTTGCCATCCTTCTTATCCGCCAAATACTTGGGGTAGTTCCGCTTCCAGTGACCAGTCCCTTTGCAGTAGAAGCACTCAGTCTCAGGCTTAGGTCCAGACTTGGGCTTCTTCACTTGAGCAACAACTTTCTTGCCATTCTTCTTGAAGTTCCCCTTCTTCCCTTTGCCCTTATTCTTGAAACTGGTGGTCTTGTTGACCATCAACACTTGATGCTCCTTCTTGATTTCTACCTCTGCAACCTTTAGCATCACGAAGAGCTCGGGAATTGTCTTATCCATCCCTTGCATATTATAGTTCATCAGAAAGCTTTTGTAGCTTGGTGGCAGTGATTGAAGAACTCTGTCAATGACACTATCATCAGGAAGATTAACTCCCATTTGAGTCAAGTGGTTGTGGTACCCAGACATTCTGAGTATATGTTCACTGACAGAACTATTCTCCTCCATCTTGCATCTATAGAACTTATTGGAGACTTCATATCTCTCAATCCGGGCATTTGCTTGAAATACTAACTTCAACTCCTGGAACTTCTCATATGCTCCATGACGTTCAAAACGTCGTTGAAGTCTCGGTTCTAAGCCGTAAAGCATGTCACACTGAACTATCGAGTAGTCATTAACACGCGTCTGCCAGGCACTCACAATGTCTGCAGTTGCTGGCGCAGGTGGTACACCTAGCGGTGCTTCCAAGACGTAATTCTTCTATGCAATGCTACCTCTTGAGCTTGCGTTGGATTTCCTCGAAGAGGAAGGGATGATGCAGCAGAGTAGCGTAAGTATTTCCCTTAGTTTTTGAGAACCAAGGTATCAATCTAGTAGGAGGCCACGCTCAAGTCCCTCGTACCTGCACAAAATGATAGCTACTCACAACCAACGCGATTAGGGGTTGTCAATCCCTTCAAGGTCACTTACGAGAGTGAGATCTGATAGATATAATATTTTTGGTATAGAGATGCAAAGTGAAAAGTAAAGGCAAAGTAAAAAGCAAAGCAAGATTAAAGTGATGGAGATTAATATGATGAGAATAGACCCGGGGGCCATAGGTTTCACTAGTGGCTTCTCTCAAGAGCATAAGTATTCTACGGTGGGTGAACAAATTACTGTTGAGCAATTGACAGAATTGAGCATAGTTCTGAGAATATCTAGGCATGATCATGTATATAGGCATCACGTACATTACAAGTAGACCGAAACGATTCTGCATCTACTACTATTACTCCACTCATCGACCGCTATCCAGCATGCATCTGGAGTATTGAGTTAAAAACAGAGTAACGCTTTAAGCAAGATGACATGATGTAGAGAGATAAATTCATGCAATATGAAATAAACCCCATCTTGTTATCCTCGATGGCAACGATGCAATACGTGCCTTGCTGCCCCTTCTGTCACTGGGAAATGACACCGCAAGATCGAACCCAAAGCTAAGCACTTCTCCCATGGCAAGAACTACCAATCTAGTTGGCCAAACAAAACGGATAATTCGAAGAGACTTGCAAAGATAACCAATCATACATAAAAGAATTCAGAGAAGATTCAAATATTATTGATAGATAGACTTGATAATAAGCCCACAATTCATCGGTCTCAACAAACACACCGCAAAAATAAGATTACATCGAATAGATCTCCACAAGAGAGGGGGAGAACATTGTATTGAGATCCAGAAAGAGAGAAGAAGCCATCTAGATACTAACTATGGACCCGAAGGTCTAAGGTAAAGTACTCACACTTCATCGGAGAGGCTATGATGATGTAGAAGCCCTCCGTGATGACGGCCCTCTCCGGCGGAGCTCCGGAACAGGCCCCAAGATGGGATCTCATGATACAGAAAGTTGCGGCGGTGGAATTAGGTTTTTGGCTCCTGTTCTGATCGTTTGGGGGTACGTATGTATATATAGGAGGAAGAAGTACGTCGGTGGAGCTCCGAGGGGCCCACGAGGCAGGGGGCGTGCCCTAGGGGGGGGGGCACCCTCGTGACCGCCTTTGTAACGCCCTCGATGCGACTATATCTCCTATGTGTCGAAGCACGACTTAGAGGCATAACCGCATTGAAAGCAATGTTGGAAGTAAGGTAATCTTCACAACAACCCATGTAAATAGATAAAAGGGGAAAAGGTACATAGTTGTCTTACACTCGCCATGTCACACAAATACATGAATAACATTACAATCATCCAATACACTCATGGTCCGACTACGGTACCAAAATAAAAGATCAACCCCCACATGACAAAGTCCCCGATCGCCCCAACTGGGCACCACTACTGATCATCTAGAAAAGACACATAGTAACGACGAGAGTCTTCATCAAACTCCCACTTGAGCTCAAGCGCATCGTCTGGAACGGTATCATCGGTCCCTGCATCTGGTTTGGAAGTAAACCGTGAGTCACGGGGACTCAACAATCTTGCACCCTCGCGATCAAGACTATTTAAACTTATAGGTAAGGCAAGGTATGATGTGGAGCTGCAGCAAGCGACTAGCATATATGGTGGCTAACCTATTCGCAAAAGAGAGCGAGAACAGAAGGCAAAAGCACGGTCGAACAACTATGATCAAGAAGTGATCCTAGAACAACCTACGTCAAGCATTACTCCAACACCGTGTTCACTTCCCGGACTCTGCCGAGAAGAGATCATCACGGTTACACACGCGGTTGATTCATTTTAATTAAGTTAAGTTTCATGTTATCTACAACCGGACATTAACAAATTCCCATCTGCCCATAACCGCGGGCACGGCTTTCGAAAGTTCAAATCCCTGCAGGGGAGTCCCAACTTAGCCCATCACAAGCTCTCACGGTCAACGAAGGATATTCCTTCTCCCGAGACATTCGGATCAGACTCGGCATCCCGGTTACAAGACATCCTCGACAATGGTAAAACAAGTCCAGCAACACCGCCCGAATGTGCCGACAAATCCCGATAGGAGTTGCACATATCTCGTTCTCAGGGCACACTCAGATAGGTCACGCTACGAGTAAAACCAACCCTCGAGTTTCCCCGAGGTGGCCCCGTAGGCTGCCCAGTTCAGGCCAACACTTAGAGGAGCACTGGCCCAGGGGGGTTTAAATAGCGATGACCCTCGGGCTCCAGAAACCTAAGGGAAAAAGAGGCTAGGTGGCAAATGGTAAAACCAAGGTTGGGCATTGCTGGAGGAGTTTTATTCAAGGCGAACTGTCAAGGGGTTCCCATTATAACCCAACCACGTAAGGAACGCAAAATCCGGGAACATAACACCGATATGACAGAAACTAGGGCGGCAAGAGTGGAACAAAACACTAGGCAAAAGGCCGAGCCTTCCACCCTTTACCAAGTATATAGGTGCATTAAGATAACAAGATAATATGGTTATATCCCAACAATAAACAATGTTCCAACAAGGAACGATCTCCAATCTTCACCTGCAACTAGCAACGCTATAAGAGGGGCTGAGCAAAGCGGTAACATAGTCAATCAACGGTTTGCTAGGACATGGTGGGTTATAGTTTTGATATGGCAATTTGGGAGACATGATAAGAAAGTGGTAGGTATCGTAGCATAGGCATAGCAAAAGAGCGAGCATCTAGCAAGCAAAGATAGAAGTGATTTCGAGGGTATGATCATCTTGCCTGCAAAGTTGTCAGAGTTGACTTGATCCTCGTAAGTGAACTCAACGGGCTCCTCATTCACGAACTCGTCTCCCGGCTCTACCCAAACAAGAACAACAAGCAAACGGAACACAATCAACCACGTGCAATGCTCAAACAACATGATGAACATGGTATGATATGCGGGATGCGGTATGCGGTGCATATGCAAGATTTGACAATGAATGATTGAACCTAGACTCAACTTGGAAATCCAAGAGTGCCACTGGAAAGGTGTGGTGATTTCGGTTGAAATCGATATAAATATCACCGAAATCGGATGCACGGTTTGGAAATGGCAAGCAAAACAAATATGGCACCGGTCTGCGATAATCAGCAAGTGACCAACTAAACGCATCAAGATAAATATGCTACAACACTCAAACATGACAACAAAATACATGGCAGGGATCCACTCATGATGCTTGACAAAAGATGAACACTGAGCTACGGCCAATTCATCCATTAACAGGTTCAAACAAGCATGACAAAAGTGCAAATGATAACAGGTTTCAGACTTGAGAAATTAACACAAGTCTGGAATTTATCATCAGGAAGCACACTTTAGAGCATGAAAACTACATGCTACAGGAAGTTAACATGGAAAAGCAAGGCATGGCATGAAGCTACTCAAAGCACTTAACAAATGTCCCTTAGTGACCTTGAGACAAAAGGGATCATAAAATACAATTGCAAGCATGTGAACATGGCAAAAACGTAAACAGATTTCAGACTTAGTGAAAAACTGGGACATGCAAATCAGTTAACGAGTAGGCATGTTTACGAGCTCGATGCACTAACTACAGAGCATGGAATGACAAACTAAGCATACACCCATCAATAATACATAGCATAGAATCTAGACATGGCAAGAACAATAACATAGCATGCACAGATCAATAGCAACATCCTCGGCAAAATCGCTAAACATTTCAACAATCTGCCAGCATTCACGATATAGCAAAAGTAGAGCTCAATTGACTCAAGCTAGGGTCCTCCATAAATGCAAACAAAGACACGGATGGATAGAGCACCACAATGTTAACAAAACACCCTTACTGATCATCCTCAAAAGAGGCACGAATCACTAGGAAACAACATGAACATATGGCATAACAACAGAATTAGGACAAGGACTTAGTGAAATTCTAAGTCCCTGAAATCAGCATTACCGATTACGCTACTTTGCAAGCTTGTGCTAGTCACCACAAATATCACAAAAATACATGGCAAGCACCTATGTAAAGATGGCATGGCATATAACAAAACACATGTAGAGCTCAGGATCATAGCATGCACACATTAAACATGGCAAAAATGACGAATAGCTATTTGCTGAAACAGATCTGCCAAATCCATCACATAGCCCTCTTCCAACAGCATTTTGGGCATCAAGATGAGCTCAAATGAAAATGATGCAATGAGATGAAATGATGTACTCGTTGAGACGGACATTTTTATATGCTACACGCACAAATCGGAGCTACGGATGCAGAGTTATAGCATGATGAAAAATGCCAAAAAATACTGAGAGAGGGAGGAAGTCAACCCAGATCTAGGGTTCGGGCACTGTAGCAGCGGATCGGGTATTGTAGCGGTGCACTGTAGCAGATTGAACTTCGCCGGAGTTCTTCGCCGGAAATGGGGCGACGGTGGCCGGACTTGGCGAGGGGAGGAAGGAGGCGGCCAGATCTGGTCTTGGGCGGCGCCGGAGCGGACTTGGTGGCGGTGAGCGGACTCGGGCGGCGAGGAAGAGATGGCGGGGCGAGGTCGATCGTCGAGGCGGCGCGGTGACTCGCTGGCGTCGAGGCGGAGGAAGACGGCGGCTCGGGCGGTGCGGAGGAGGAGGACGAAGGCGCGTGGGTGGCGGAGCAGATCTGGGCCGCGGGGGCCGGTTGCGGGCTCCCGCGGGCCGCGGCGGAGGAGGCCGGTCGGGGACACGTGGCGGGATGCCACTGGAGTGGAACAGCGGCGCGGTCAGGTCGGACACGTCCGGCCTGATGGACTTCGTCCGGCGGTGCGAGGAGGAGGAAGGAGCTAGGGTTAGGGGTGTTTTGACCCGAAATTTCGGAGGAAGACCTAGTTTTATAGGTAGGAGGAGCTAGGAAGCTCAGAATGAGGTGCGGTTTACGGCCACGCAATCGTGATCGAACGCTCTAGACGATAGAAGGGGTTTAGGTGGGTTTTGGGCCAAATTGGAAGGGTGTTGGGCTGCAACACAAACGAGGCCTTTTCGGTCCCTCGGTTAACCGTTGGAGTATCAAACGAAGTCCAAATAGCACGAAACTTGACAGGCGGTCTACCGGTAGTAAACCAAGGCCCCATGGCAAGTCTCGGTCCAACCCGGAAATGTTTAACCCCCACACACGAAAAGAGGTAGCAAGGGGCACCGGAGGAGATAGGAGCGCCGGAATGCAAAACGGGCAACGGGGAAAATGCTCGGATGCATGAGACGAACACGTATGCAATGCAAGGCACATGATGACATGATATGAGATGCATGACAAAGGCAACAACACACGGAGACAAAAACCCGAACCCAAGGAAAATAAAATAACTTAGGCCGGAAACGGCAAGAGTTGGAGTACAGATAAGGTCAATTACATCCGGGGTGTTACAGCCTCTCTGATGCCTTGGCGTAGGGTGCAAGTCTCCTGGATCACGTTCGGTGAGAAAATCACGTTCCCGAAGGTTTCATTCCGTTTCATATTCCGTTTCTTCGAAACACTGAAATAGGCAAAAAACATCAATTCTGGGCTAGGTCTCCGGTTAATAGGTTAGTCCCAAAAATAATATAAAAGTGGAAAATAAAGCCCAATATAGTCCAAAACAGTAGATAATATAGCATGGAGCAATCAAAAATTATAGATACGTTGGAGACGTATCATGCAGCAATGAGGATAATTCTCAAGTTACGGACCCAGTCCGTGTAGTTGCTACCATCATCTTTCAACTTAGCTTTCTCTAGGAACGCATTAAAATTCAACGGAACAACAGCACGGGCCATTTATCTACAATAACATAGACATGCAAAATACTATCATGTACTAAGTTCATGATAAATTAAAGTTCAATTAATCATATTACTTAAGAACTCCCACTTATATAGACATCCCTCTAATCATCTAAGTGATCACGTGATCCATATCAACTAAACCATGTCCGATCATCACGTGAGATGGAGTAGTTTTCAATGGTGAACATCACTATGTTGATCATATATACTATATGATTCACGCTCGACCTTTCGGTGTCAGTGTTCCGAGGCCATATCTGCATACGCTATGATCGTCAAGTTTAACCCGAGTATTCTTCTTGTGCAAAACTAGCTTGCACCCGTTGTATGTGAACTTAAAGCTTATTACACCCGGTCATCACGTGGTGTCTCGGCATGATGAACTGTAGCAACGGTGTATACTCAGGGAGAACACTTATACCTTGAAATTTAGTGAGAGATCATCTTATAATGCTACCGCTGTACTAAGCAAAATAATATGCATAAAGGATAAACATCACATGCAGTCAATATAAGTGATATGATATGGCCATCATCATCTTGTGCCTTTGATCTCCATCTCCAAAGCACCATCATGATCACCATCGTCACCGGCTTGACACCTTGATCTCCATTGTAGCATCGTTGTCGTCTCGCCAACTATTGCTTCTACGACTATCGCTACCACTTAGTGATAAAGTAAAGCAATTACATGGCGATTGCATTTCATACAATAAAGCGACAACCTTATGGCTCCTGCCAGTTGCCGATAACTATGTTACAAAGCATGACCATCTCATACACTAATTTATATAATCACGTCTTGACCATATCACATCACAACATGCCCTACAAAAACAAGTTAGACGTCCTCTACTTTGTTGTTGCAAGTTTTACGTGGCTGCTAGGGGCTTAGCAAGAACCGTTCTTACCTACGCATCAAAAACCACAACGCGGTATAGTGATTGCTTTTTGATCTTCAAAAAGAACCCTATTCATTGAATCTGATTCAACTAAAGTTGGAGAAACGACACCCGCCAGCCACCTGCGTGAAAAGCACGTCGGTAGAACTAGACTCATGAATGCGGTCATGTAATGTCGTTCCGGGCTGCTTCATCCAACAATACCGTCAAATCAAGAAACAACTAGTGATGGCAAGCAATATGTATATACCCACGCCCACAACTCCTTTGTGTTCTACTCATGCATATAACATCTATGCATAGACCTGGCTTTGATACCACTGTTGGGGAACGCAGTATTTCAAAAAAAATTCCTACGACACAAGTTGACAATTGTTTTAGCCATGTGTGGTGCCCTCTCCATAGAAACACACCTCGGTCATATTGTCGTAGTGCTTAGGCGAAGCCCTGCATCGGTAACTTCATCATCACCGTCAACACGCCGTCGTGCTGACGAAACTCTCCCTCGGCCTCAGCTGGATCTAGAGTTCGAGGGACGTCACCGAGCTGAACGTGCGTAGATCACGGAGGTGCCGTGCATTCGGTACTTGATCGGTTGGATCACAAAGATGTTCGACTACATCAACTGCGTTACTTAATGCTCCGCTTTTGGTCTATGAGGGTACGTAGACACACTCTACCCTCTTGTTGCTATGCATCTCCTAGATAGATCTTGCATGATCGTAGTAAATTTTTTGAAATACTGTGTTCCCCAACAGCTGCGCTACCGCCCGGCCAACGAAGGCTACGACGCCTGGCTTGGCCGCATCACCGAGCTCATCAACGCCGCGGGCGAGGCCCCGACACCCTCCCACTCGCTTGGTCCTCTGTCGTCCCGTGCTAGCCATGTAGCGCACGGCGCGCCTTCGCAGCCTCCCCTGCGCGGTGACGACGATGAGCCCCAGCATGACGCGCGGCTGCACGACGCACCGCGTGGAGCGCCTCTGCCGGCCCGAGACGAGGCTAGCTGCCAGATCGTTCATCGTGCGCCGCTTGATGCACGTGTGTCCCTCGAGCGGCAACACCAGCACCTGGACCGGGTCGCCCAAGAGGTTGCGGTGGCAGGGCGCCAAGACCACGTCGCCCACGCGCACCCGCAAGCACCGACGAATACCGGGCCTTCACTCGCGAGTTGCAACGGTTAGTTTGGCCAGTCAAGTACAAGCCAGAACTGCCCCCGCACTATGACGACATCTCCGACCCCACGGAGCAGAAGTGTGGCCGCAACCGTGGAGAGCCCGTCAAGGATGGCCACCTGCACTACGTCTACCACAACATGCACACCCACAACACCAACGACAACCAGGAGCTCAAGGCACTCTGCGATGAGTGCTTGGGCCGTCGCCACAAGCGCAACGACCGCGGTTTTGGCCGGGGAGGCAGCCATGGTGGCGGCCGGTGGGACAACCACAACGGCAACCCCCGCCAGGGATGATGTGACCAGCCTCGCGACGGCGCCTGGCGCAATCAGCCTTATGAGGCACGCCCTCAGGAAAACGCGGCCGTTCCACCGCTCACTACAAAAAATACACTTCCGTGATGATACGTGTTTGTCACAGTAGGTCACGCTTTCTGTCATGCATGTACATTCATGACAATTTTATGACAGAATCAAGATAGTCATACATGTGCTGTCGTAGAAGTGTTCCATGACATTACCAAAATTATCATCATGGAAGTGTCCACTTCCATGATGATAAATCGCGCGTCATAGAAGTGCTTTCGTCAAGGGTGACCAATATGTGGCATCCACCGTAAAGGGTCGCCGTTAAGCTATCGGGTCCGGTTTTGGATCCGATAACTCGCTAACAGCCACGACCAATGCCGATCCACGTGTGAAATTCTCATTGGCTGAAGGAACCTGCTACCTCTTGAGCACCGCGTTGGTTTTTCCCCGAAGAGGAAGGGATGATGCAGCAAAGTAGCGTAAGTATTTCCCTCAGTTTTTGAGAACCAAGGTATCAATCCAGTAGGAGGCTACACGCGTGTCCCTTGTACCTGCACAAAACAAATAATTCTTCGCAACCAACGCGATAAGGGGTTGTCAATCCCTACACAGCAACTTACGAGAGTGAGATCTGATAGATATGATAAGATAATATTTTTGGTATTTTTATGATAAAGATGCAAAGTAAAATAAAAGCAAAGTAAAAAGCAAAGGAAATAACTAAGTATTGGAAGATTAATATGATGAAGATAGACCCGAGGGCCATATGTTTCACTAGTGGCTTCTCTCAAGAGCATAAGTATTTTATGGTGGGTGAACGGATTACTGTTGAGCAATTGACAGAATTGAGCATAGTTATGAGAATATCTAGGTATGATCATGTATATAGGCATCACGTCCGAGACAGGTAGACCGAATCCTGCCTGCATCTACTACTATTACTCCACTCATCGACCGCTATCCAGCATGCATCTAGAGTATTAAGTTCATGAAAATAGAGTAATGCCTTAAGCAAGACGACACGATGTAGAGGGATAAACTCATGCAATATGATGAAAACCCCATCTTGTTATCCTCGATGGCAAAAATACAATACATGCCTCGCTGCCCCTACTGTCACTGGGAAAGACACCGCAAGATTGAACCCAAAGCTAAGCACTTCTCACATTGCAAGAAAGATCAATCTAGTAGGCCAAACCAAACTGATAATTCGAAGAGACTTGCAAAGATAACCAATCATACATAAAAGAATTCAAAGAAGATTCAAATATTGTTCATAGATAGACTTGATCATAAACCCACAATTCATCGGTCTCAGCAAACACACCGCAAAAAGAAGATTACATCGAATAGTTCTCCACAAGAGAGGGGGAGAACATTGTATTAAGATCCAAAAAGAGAGAAGAAGCCAACTAGCTAATAACTATGGACCCGTAGGTCTGAGGTGAACTACTCACACTTCATCAGAGGGGCTATGGTGATGATGTAGAAGCCCTCCATGATGGGTACCCCCTCCGACGGAGCTCCGGAACAGGCCCCAAGATGGGATGTCGTGGATACAGAAAGTTGCGGCGGTGGAATTAGGGTTTTGGCTCCGTATCTGATCGTTCGGTGGTACGCAGGTATATATAGGAGGAAGGAGTACGTCGGTGGAGCAACGGGGGGCCCACGAGGGTGGAGGGCGCGCCTGGGGGGAGGCGCGCCCCCTACCTCGTGGCCTCCTCCTTTGTTTCTTGATGTAGGGTCCAAGTCTCCTGGATCATGTTCGGTGAGAAAATCACGTTCCTGAAGGTTTCATTCCGTTTGGACTCCGTTTGATATTCCTTTTCTTCGAAACCCTAAAATAGGCAAAAACAGCAATTCTGGGCTGGGCCTCCGGTTAATAGGTTAGTCCCAAAAATAATATAAAAGTGTATAATAAAGCGCAATAATGTCCAAAACAGTAGATAATATAGCATGGAGCAATCAAAACTTATAGATACGTTGGAGACGTATCAAGCATCCCCAAGCTTAATTCCTGCTCGTCCTCGAGTAGGTAAATGATAAAAACAGAATTTTTGATGCGGAGTGCTACTTGGCATAATTTTAATGTAATTCTTCTTAATTGTGGTATGAATATTCAGATCCGAAAAATTCAAGATAAAAGTTCATATTGACATAAAAATAATAATACTTCAAGCATACTAACTAAGCAATTATGTCCTCTCAAAATAACATGGCCAAAGAAAGTTCATCCCTACAAAATCATATAGTTTATTCATGCTCCATTTTCGTCACACAAGAATTCTCTCATCATGCACAACCCCGATGACAAGCCAAGCAATTGTTTCATACTTTAGTAATCTCAAACCTATAAACTTTCACGCAATATATGAGCGCGAGCCATGGATATAGCACTATGGGTGGAATAGAATATGATGATGGGGGTTATGTGGAGAAGACAAAAAGGGAGAAAGTCTCACATCAACGAGGCAAATCAATGGGCTATGTAGATGCCCATCGATTGATGTTAATGCAAGGAGTAGGGATTGCCATGCAACGGATGCACTGGAGCTATAAATGTATGAAAGCTCAACAAAAGAAACTAAGTGGGTGTGCATCCAACTTTCTTGCTCACGAAGACCTAGGGCACTTGAGGAGGCCCATTGTTGGAATATACAAGCCAAGTTCTATAATGAAAAATTCCCACTAGTATATGAAAGTGACAAAACAAAAGACTCTCTATCATGAAGATTATGGTGCTACTTTGAAGCACAAGTGTGGAAAAAGGATAGTAGCATTATCCCTTCTTTATTTTTTATTTGGCCTTTATTTGGCATTTGTTTCTTTTTTTATTTGGACAATGCTCTATGAATGATGGTCATCACACTTCTATTTACTTACAACTCAAGAATTACAACTCGATACTTAGAACAAGATATGAGTCTATATGAATGCCTGCGGCGGTGTACCGGGATATGCAATGAACCAAGAGTGACATGTATGAAAGAATTATGAACGGTGGCTTTGCCACAAATACTATGTCAACTACATGATCATGCTAAGCAATATGACAATGATGAATGTGTCATGATAAACAGAATGGTGGAAAGTTGCATGGCAATATATCTCGGAATGGCTATGGAAATGCCATAATAGGTAGGTATGGTGGCTGTTTTGAGGAAGATATAAGGAGGTTTATGTGTGAAAGAATGTATCATATCATGGGGTTTGGATGCACTGGCGAAGTTTGCACCAACTCTCAATGTGAGAAAGGGCAATGCATGGTACCGAAGAGGCTTGCAATGATGGAAGGGTGAGAGTGCGTATAATCCATGGACTCAACATTAGTCATAAAGAACTCACATACTTATTGCAAAAATCTACAAGTCATCAAAAACCAAGCACTACGCGCATGCTCCTAGGGGGATAGATTGGTAGGAAAAGACCATCGCTCGTCCCCGACCGCCACTCATAAGGAAGACAATCAAATAAAACCTCATGTTTCAAATTTATTACACAACGTTTACCATACGTGCATGCTACGGGACTTGCAAACTTAAACACAAGCATTTCTCAAATTCACAACTACTCAACTAGCACGACTTTGATATTATTACCTCCATATCCCAAAACAATCATCAAGCATCAAACTTCTCTGAGTATTCAAAACACTCATAAGAATTTTTTTACTAATCTTGAACACCTAGCATATTAGGATTATTTAAGCAAATTACCATGCTATCTAAGACTCTCAAAATAATCTAAATGAAGCATGAGAGATCAATAGTTTCTATAAAACAAATCCACCACCGTGCTCTAAAATATATAAGTGAAGTACTAGAGCAAAACTATATAACTCAAATGATATAAGCGAAGCACATAGAGTATTCTAACAAATTCCAAATCATGTATGGCTCTCTCAAAAGGTGTGTACAGCAAGGATGATTGTGGTAAACTAAAAAGAAAAGACTCAAATCATACAAGACGCTCCAAGAAAAACACATATCATGTGGTGAATAAAAATATAGCTCCAAGTAAAGTTACCGATAGAAGTAGACGAAAAGAGGGGATGCCTTCCGGGGAATCCCCAAGCTTTGGCTTCTAGGTGTCCTTAGATTCTCTTGGGGGTGCCATGGGCATCCCCAAGCTTAGGCTCTCGCCAATCCTTGTTCCATAATCCATCAAATCTTTACCCAAAACTTGAAAACTTCACAACACAAAACTTAAAGTAGAAAATCTCGTGAGCTCCGTTAGCGAAAGAAAACAAAAGACCACTTCAAGGTACTGTAATGAACTCATTATTTATTTATATTGGTGTTAAACCTACTGTATTCCAACTTCTCTATGGTTTATAAACTATTTTACTAGCCATAGATTCATCAAAATAAGCAAACAACACACGAAAAACAGAATCTGTCAAAAACAGAACAGTCCGTAGTAATCTGTAGCTAGCGCAAGATCTGGAACCCTAAAATTCTAAAATAAATTGCGGGACGTGAGGAATTTATCTATTAATCATCTTAAAAAAGAATTAACTAAATATCACCTTCCAAATAAAAATGGCAGCAGTTCTCGTGAGCGCTAAAGTTTCTGTTTTTTACAGCAAGATATCAAGACTTTCCCCAAGTCTTCCCAACGGTTCTACTTGGCACAAACACTAATTAAACACAAGAACACAACCTAAAAAGAGGCTAGATAAATTATTTATTACTAAACAGGAGCAAAAAGTAAGGAATAAAAATAAAATTGGTTGCCTCCCAACAAGCGCTATTGTTTAACACCCCTAGCTAGGCATAGAAAGCAAGAATAGATCTAGGTATCGCCATCTTTGGTAGGCCATCCATAAGTGGCTCTCATAATAGATTCATAAGGTAATTTAATTTTATTTCTAGGAAAGTGTTCCATGCCTTTCCTTAACGTAAATTGGAATCTAATATTTCCTTCCTACATATCAATAATTGCACCAATCGTTCTAAGGAAAGGTCTACCAAGAATAATAGGACATGAAGGATTGCAATCTATGTCAAGAACAATAAAATATACGGGTACATAATTCCTATTTGCAACAATAAGAACATCATTAATTCTTCCCATAGGTTTCCTAATAGTGGAATCCGCAAGATGCAAGTTGAGAGAGCAATCATCAAAATCACGGAAACCTAACAAATCGCACAAAGTCTTTGGAATCATGGAAACACTAGCACCCAAATCACATAAAGCATAGAACTCATGATATTTAATCTTAATTTTAATAGTTGGTTCCCACTCATCATAAAGTTTTCTGGGGAGAAACTTCCAATTCAAGTTTTTCTTCATAAGATTGCATCAAGGCATCAACGATATGTTTAGTGAACGCTTTATTTTGACTATAAGCATAAGGAGAATTTAGCACGGATTACAACAAGGAAATACAATCACTCAAAGAGCAATTTTCATAGTTAAATTCCTTGAAATCCAAAATAGTGGGTTTAGCAACATGTAGGGTTTTAATTTCTTCGATCCCACTTTCATCAATTTTAGCATCAAGATCTAAAAACTCCGAATTCTTGGAACGCCTTCTAGGTAAAGGTGGATCATATTCAGTCCCATCATTATTAAGATTCATATTGCAAAACAAAGATTTAATAGGGGACACATCAATAACTTTTAGATCTTCATCTTTATTTTCATAGGGATCCGGTTTAGCAGCCATCCTATTAACTAAGGTAGCCCGCTTATCCGAAATTTCAGCAGTCAATTTCTCAAGACGAGCAATTTGGGATCTTAAACCATCAAATTCTTTAGACATATCATCAAGCTCTTAATTCATAAAACTTTTTTGTTACTTAAGCTCGTTTCTAAAGAAACTATTATGCTCGAATTGCAAGACCATAAAACTCCTAACATTGTTTTTGATTTCTTCTAACCTTTTAAGGTGAAGATAACCAAATCGGGGTAGAGCCATCGAGACAAGCAAATGGAAAAGAGGCGAACGGAAAGAGAGGGAGGATAGAGAGAGAGAGAGAGGGCGAATAAAACGGTAAGGGTGAAGTGGGGGAGAGGAAAACGAGAGGCAAATGGCAAATAATGTAATGCGGGAGATAGGATATGTGATGGGTACTTGGTATATTGACTTTTGCGTAGACTCCTCGGCAACGGCGCCAAAAATCCTTCTTGCTACCTCTTGAGCACTGCGTTGGTTTTTCCCCGAAGAGGAAGGGATGATGCAGCAAAGTAGCGTAAGTATTTCCCTCAGTTTTTGAGAACCAAGGTATCGATCCAGTAGGAGGCTACACGCGAGTCCCTTGTACCTGCACAAAACAAATAAATCCTCGCAACCAATGGAATAAGGGGTTGTCAATCCCTACACGGCCACTTACGAGAGTGAGATTTGATAGATATGATAAGATAATATTTTTGGTATTTTTATGATAAAGATGCAAAGTAAAAAGCAAAGGAAATAACTAAGTATTGGAAGATTAATATGATGAAGATAGACCCCAAGGCCATAGGTTTCACTTGTGGCTTCTCTCGAGAGCATAAGTATTTTACGATGGGTGAACGAATTACTGTTGAGCAATTGACAAAATTGAGCATAGTTATGAGAATATCTAGGTATGATCATGTATATAGGCATCATGTCCGAGAAAAGTAGACCGACTCCTGCCTACATCTACTACTATTACTCCACTCATCGACTGCTATCCAGCATGCATCTAGAGTATTAAGTTCATGAAAACAGAGTAACGCCTTAAGCAAGATGACATGATGTAGAGGGATAAACTCATGCAATATGATGAAAACCCCATCTTGTTATCCTCGATGGCAACAATACAATACGTGCCTTGCTGCCCCTACTGTCACTGGGAAAGGACACCGCAAGATTGAACCCAAAGCTAAGCACTTCTTCCATTGCAAGAAAGATCAATCTAGTAGTCCAAACCAAACTGATAATTCGAAGATACTTGCAAAGATAACCAATCATACATAAAAGAATTCGGAGAAGATTCAAATATTGTTCATAGATAGACTTGATCATAAACCCACAATTCATCGGTCTCAACAAACACACCGCAAAAAGAAGATTACATCGAATAGTTCTCCACAAGAGAGGGGGAGAACATTGTATTGAGATCCAAAAAGATAGAAGAAGCCAACTAGCTAATAACTATGGACCCATAGGTCTGAGGTGAACTACTCACACTTCATCGGAGGGGCTATGGTGATGATGTAGAAGCCCTCCGTGATGGATACCCCCTCCGGCGGAGCTCCGGAATAGGCCCCAAGATGGGATCTCGTGGATACAGAAAGTTGCGGCGGTGGGATTAGGGTTTTGGCTCCGTCTCTGGTCGTTTGGGGGTACATAGGTATATATAGGAGGAAGGAGTACGTTGGTGGAGCAACAGGGGGCCCACGAGGGTGGAGGGCGCG
>NC_041390.1:549692255-549697450 GCF_002162155.2 Triticum dicoccoides
CCTCATGGCATCCTCCTTTGTTTCTTGACGTAGGGTCCAAGTATCCTGGATCATGTTCGGTGAGAAAATCATGTTCCCGAAGGTTTCATTCTTTTTGGACTCCGTTTGATATTCCTTTTCTTCGAAACCCTAAAATAGGTAAAAAAACAACAGTTCTGGGTTGGGCCTCCGGTTAATAGTTTAGTCCCAAAAATAATATAAAAGTGGATAATAAAGCGCAATAATGTCCAAACAGTAGATAATATAGCATGGAGCAATCAAAAATTATAGATACATTGGAGATGTATGAAGCATCCCCAAGCTTAATTCCTGCTCGTCCTCGAGTAGGTAAATGATAAAAGTAGAATTTTTGATGCGGAGTGCTACTTGGCATAATTTAATTGTAATTCTTCTTAATTGTGGTATGAATATTCAGATCCGAAAGATTTAAGATAAAAGTTCATATTGACATAAAAATAACTTCAAGCATACTAACTAAGCAATTATGTCCCCTCAAAATAACATGGCCAAAGAAAGTTCATCCCTACAAAATCATATAGTTTAGTCATGCTCGATTTTCATCACACAAGAATGCTCTCATCATGCACAACCCCGATGACAAGCCAAGAAATTGTTTCATACTTTAGTAATCTCAAACCTATAAACTTTCACACAATATATGAGCGCGAGCCATGGATATAGCACTATGGGTGGAATAGAATATGATGATGGGGGTTATGTGGAGAAGACAAAAAGGAGAAAGTCTCACATCAATGAGGCAAATCAATGGGCTATGGAGATGCCCATCGATTGATGTTAGTGCAAGGAGTAGGGATTGCCATGCAATGGATGCACTAGAGCTATAAATGTATGAAAGCTCAACAAAAGAAACTAAGTGGCTGTGCATCCAACTTGCTTGCTCATGAAGACCCAGGGCACTTGAGGAGGGCCATTGTTGGAATATACAAGCCAAGTTCTATAATGAAAAATTCCCACTAGTATATGAAAGTGACAAAACAAAAGACTCTCTATCATGAAGATTATGGTGCTACTTTGAAGCACAAGTGTGGAAAAAGGATAGTAGCATTGTCCCTTCTTTATTTTTTTATTTGGACAATGCTCTACGAATGATGGTCATCACACTTATATTTACTTACAACTCAAGAATTATAACTTGATACTTAGAACAAGATATGACTCTATATGAATGCCTCCAGCGGTGTACCAGGATATGCAATGAACCAAGAGTGACATGTATGAAAGAATTATGAACGGTGGCTTTGCCACAAATACTATGTCAACTACATGATCATGCTAAGCAATATGACAATGATGAATGTGTCATGATAAACGGAATGGTGGAAAGTTGCATGGCAATATATCTCGGAATGGCTATGGAAATGCCATAATAGGTAGGTATGGTGGCTGTTTTGAGGAAGATATAAGGAGGTTTATGTGTGAAAGAGCATATCATATCACGGGGTTTGGATGCACCAGCGAAGTTTGCACCAACTCTCAGTGTGAGAAAGGGCAATGCACGGTACCAAAGAGGCTAGCAATGATGGAAGGGTGAGAGTGCGTATAATCCATGGACTCAACATTAGTCATAAAGAACTCACATACTTATTGCAAAAATCTACAAGTCATCAAAATACAAGCACTACGCGCATGCTCCTAGGGGGATAGATTGGTAGGAAAAGACCATCGCTCGTCCCCGACCGCCACTCATAAGGAAGACAATCAAATAACACCTCATGTTTCAAATTTATTACACAACGTTTACCATACGTGCATGCTACGGGACTTGCAAACTTAAACACAAGCATTTCTCAAATTCACAACTACTCAACTAGCACGACTTTGATAGTATTACCTCCATATCCCAAAACAATCATCAAGCATCAAACTTCTCTTACTATTCAAAACACTCATAAGAATTTTTTTACTAATCTTGAACACCTAGCATATTAGGATTATTTAAGCAAATTACCATGCTATCTAAGACTCTCAAAATAATCTAAATGAAGCATGAGAGATCAATAGTTTCTATAAAACAAATCCACCACCGTGCTCTAAAATATATAAGTGAAGTACTAGAGCAAAACTATATAACTCAAATGATATAAGCGAAGCACATAGAGTATTCTAACAAATTCCAAATCATGTATGGCTCTCTCAAAAGGTGTGTACAGCAAGGATGATTGTGGTAAACTAAAAAGAAAAGACTCAAATCATACAAGACGCTCCAAGCAAAACACATATCCTGTGGTGAATAAAAATATAGCTCCAAGTAAAGTTACCGATAGAAGTAGACGAAAAGAGGGGATGCCTTCCGGGGAATCCCCAAGCTTTGGCTTCTAGGTGTCCTTAGATTCTCTTGGGGGTTCCATGGGAATCCCCAAGCTTAGGCTCTCGCCACTCCTTGTTCCACAATCCATCAAATCTTTACCCAAAACTTGAAAACTTCACAACACAAAACTTAAAGTAGAAAATCTCGTGAGCTCCGTTAGCGAAAGAAAACAAAAGACCACTTCAAGGTACTGTAATGAACTCATTATTTATTTATATTGGTGTTAAACCTACTGTATTCCAACTTCTCTATGGTTTATAAACTATTTTACTAGCCATAGATTCATCAAAATAAGCAAACAACACACGAAAAATAGAATCTGTCAAAAACAGAACAGTCCGTAGTAATCTGTAGCTAGCGCAAGATCTGGAACCCTAAAATTCTAAAATAAATTTCTGGACGTGAGGAATTTATCTATTAATCATCTTAAAAATAATTAACTAAATATCACCTTCCAAATAAAAATGGCAGCAGTTCTCGTGAGCGCTAAAGTTTCTGTTTTTTACAGCAAGATATCAAGACTTTCCCCAAGTCTTCCCAACGGTTCTACTTGGCACAAACACTAATTAAACACAAGAACACAACCTAAACAGAGGCTAGATAAATTATTTATTACTAAACAGGAGCAAAAATTAAGGAATAAAAATAAAATTGGTTGCCTCCCAACAAGCGATATTGTTTAACACCCCTAGCTAGGCATAGAAAGCAAGAATAGATCTAGGTATCGCCATCTTTGGTAGGCCATCCATAAGTGGCTCTCATAATAGATTCATAAGGTAATTTAATTTTATTTCTAGGAAAGTGTTCCATGCCTTTCCTTAACGTAAATTGGAATCTAATATTTCCTTCCTACATATCAATAATTGCACCAATCGTTCTAAGGAAAGGTCTACCAAGAATAATAGGACATGAAGGATTGCAATCTATGTCAAGAACAATAAAATATACGGGTACATAATTCCTATTTGCAACAATAAGAACATCATTAATTCTTCCCATAGGTTTCCTAATAGTGGAATCCGCAAGATGCAAGTTTAGAGAGCAATCATCAAAATCACGGAAACCTAACAAATCGCACAAAGTCTTTGGAATCATGGAAACACTAGCACCCAAATCACATAAAGCATAGAACTCATGATATTTAATCTTAATTTTAATAGTTGGTTCCCACTCATCATAAAGTTTTCTGGGGAGAAACTTCCAATTCAAGTTTTTCTTCATAAGATTGCATCAAGGCATCAACGATATGTTTAGTGAACGCTTTATTTTGACTATAAGCATAAGGAGAATTTAGCACGGATTACAACAAGGAAATACAATCACTCAAAGAGCAATTTTCATAGTTAAATTCCTTGAAATCCAAAATAGTGGGTTTAGCAACATGTAGGGTTTTAATTTCTTCGATCCCACTTTCATCAATTTTAGCATCAAGATCTAAAAACTCTGAATTCTTGGAACGCCTTCTAGGTAAAGGTGGATCATATTCAGTCCCATCATTATTAAGATTCATATTGCAAAACAAAGATTTAATAGGGGACACATCAATAACTTTTAGATCTTCATCTTTATTTTCATAGGGATCCGGTTTAGCAGCCATCCTATTAACTAAGGTAGCCCGCTTATCCGAAATTTCAGCAGTCAATTTCTCAAGACGAGCAATTTGGGATCTTAAACCATCAAATTCTTTAGACATATCATCGAGCTCTTAATTCATAAAACTTTTTTGTTACTTAAGCTCGTTTCTAAAGAAACTATTATGCTCGAATTGCAAGACCATAAAACTCCTAACATTGTTTTCGATTTCTTCTAACCTTTTAAGGTGAAGATAACCAAATCGGGGTAGAGCCATCGAGACAAGCAAATGGAAAAGAGGCGAACGGAAAGAGAGGGAGGATAGAGAGAGAGAGGGCGAATAAAACGGCAAGGGTGAAGTGGGGGAGAGGAAAACGAGAGGCAAATGGCAAATAACGTAATGCGGGAGATAGGAATTGTGATGGGTACTTGGTATATTGACTTTTGCGTAGACTCCTCGGCAACGGCGCCAGAAATCCTTCTTGCTACCTCTTGAGCACTGCATTGGTTTTTCCCCGAAGAGGAAGGGATGATGCAGCAAAGTAGCGTAAGTATTTCCCTCAGTTTTTGAGAACCAAGGTATCAATCCAGTAGGAGGCTACACGCGAGTCCCTTGTACCTGCACAAAACAAATAAATCCTCGCAACCAACGCAATAAGGGGTTGTCAATCCCTACACGGCCACTTACGAGAGTGAGATTTGATAGATATGATAAGATAATATTTTTGGTATTTTTATGATAAAGATGCAAAGTAAAATAAAAGCAACGTAAAAAAGCAAAGGAAATAACTAAGTATTGGAAGATTAATACGATGAAGATAGACCCGGGGGCCATAGGTTTCACTAGTGGCTTCTCTCAAGAGCATAAGTATTTTACGGTGGGTGAATGAATTACTGTTGAGGAATTGACATAATTGAGCATAGTTATGAGAATATCTAGGTATGATCATGTATATAGGCATCACATCCGAGACAAGTAGACCGACTCCTGCCTGCATCTACTACTATTACTCCACTCATCGACCGCTATCCAGCATGCATCTAGAATATTAACACTAGTAGAAAAAGGGCCTGTTGTCCCGGTTCGTAAGGGCCTTTTGTCCCGGTTCCTGAACCGGGACTAAAGGGTCGGTACTAATGCCATGTCCCTTTAGTCCCGGTTCAATCCAGAACCGGGACAGATGGGCCTCCACGTGGCCTGTGCACGGAGCCCAGGCAGGAGGGCCTTTGCTCCCGGTTGGTGGCACCAACCGGGACCAATAGGCATCCACGCGTCAACATTTTTGTGGCTGGG
>NC_041390.1:549697648-549721856 GCF_002162155.2 Triticum dicoccoides
TTTTGGGGGGTTAATTTAGGTGTTTCATATATTGTGTTAGCTAGCTATAATTAATAGAGAGAAGTGTCCTCTCTTATGTCCGTGCTTGGTCGACGCTACGTACTATACATACGTATAGAGAGGACTAGACACGCTAGCTAGCTAGCTAGTAAGCAAACGAAGCTAACAGAAGATCATCATGAACATATATTGTAACATTCCAAAATTCTAAATTTTTGGAATGTTATAATAAATAGATAGATTTGATGGATTGTTTGATTTATTGACTGAAAGTGAGTGAAATTCGAAACTTTTTGAAAGTTAAATGAGAGGGAATAAAAGGACTTTCCCAAACTTTCATATTTGCTTTCTAATCTCCATGGATTCAAATTCTTTTCAAATACAAAACCCTTGAGCGAAGATGATATGACTTCTTCCATTTAAAATTAAATGAAAGGGTATTTGAAAATAATTGAATTTCATTTGGAAATATTTCAATTCAGAAACTTTAAGCAACTCAATGATTTTCACGAGAGGAGATAAAATGACTTCTTCAAATTATGAAATATGAGTTGGGAGTTTCAAAGAATTAAATTCAAAGTCCTTTTGGAATTAATTTTCAATTTGGATTTATTTGAGTTTTATTCAAATTATTTTTCTCCAAAAATAAAATATATGGAAATTAGGGTAACATGATTCCCTACAATAGAAAATTGGAGAAAAATTAATTTGAAATCATTTTGGTATTTTTAAAATAATTTTTGTTGGATTTTAATAGACCAGTAGCACTCTTTGAATTATCTAGATTTGTGTGTATTTTATTTGGTGCTACAAAAATGTTCACGTTGTAGGAAATTTTTTTCTGAAAATTTTGATATATTATATGCCTATATAATATTTTTATTTCTGTATGTTTTTATTTGTTTTGTTTGTGTGGGAAAAAAATCTTCATTAAAAAAAAATTCCCTCACCCACTGGGCCGGCCCAGCACCCGAGCCAGGCCGCGGCCCAGCGCGCCCGCGCCCGTCCCCGACTCTGGCGGAGTCCGCCACCGCTACGGAACCCGCCGCCGCCGCCCATGTCCGTGCGGGACTCCCTCCGCCGCCTCTTCGTCGCCCCTCCCGCACATCACCGTCCCGCCTCCCCCCTATAAAGCCACCCGGCTTCCCTTTTTGCCTCTCTGCTCGCGCCACCGCCGCCACATCTAGCGCCCGCTGCCGCCGCCGTAGCGCATCACCGCCGCTGCCGCCACTGCTACTGCGACCGCTGCTCGCCCGCAACCATCATGCCGCTGCCCGCGCCGCCCTCTGCCGCATGCGCCGCTCGCCGCCTCCCCTCGCCGCTCCCTGCGCCTCGCCCTGCCTCGCCGGAGAGCCGCCGTCGCCGATCTGCCGGTCCGAACGCTGTTGCGGTTTTTTTTCCGCGAACCGGTAAAACCCCGAACCCGGTCTGATCCGGTTTTCCTTTTAAGTTTGTTTTAAAAAAACCCTAGAATAGATCCTTTTTTCTAGGTTTTATTAAATAGCGAACATTCGTTCGTTTAGATCGATAGAGAACGATTTTCGTCCTTTAGGTTCTGTTAGCGAGCGTTCACTTGATAGATTTTTTTTTCTTTTTAATTTCAGTCCAGGGACCCATCCATGAATATTTTCTTTATAGATCAGCCCCTGGTTTTCAAACGACCACAACTTTTTACTCGTTAGTCCAAATCCAACGAAACCAACGCTCACGTCTTCGTTACGATCTCCTCTATCCAGTAATCCAACTCAAACATGTTTTTGAAAAGTTTAAAATTTGAATTAGATCAGATTTGAATTCAAACTTCGTTTGATCATAACTTGAGTTTCGTAGCTCCGTTTGAGTTGATTCTTTTTGCAAATCGAAGCTCTTGACCTAAACATTCTGATAAGGCCAAATTCACATGATTTTGGTACTGTTAGAAATTGTTTTATGTTGCAAGAGTTATTTGCTTGGTTTCGATGTTTTCCGAATTGTTTTCTTCGTTCTTCCCGATCTTTTGAGTGATTGCTTATGTGTGGTTACTATTGCTTGCTTACTATAGATTGACCGGAGTGTGACGAGTAGATCTATCAAGAGTTTTGAGTGCGAATCATCTTCATCAACATTGCTGGCAAGTTCACACTTTGATCATACCTCTTTCATACCCAGTTTTTATGCATTAGTTTCATCCTCACACATTGCATGATTAGGATCTAATTAAATTGTGGGTATTGGGAAGTAGCTACTGAGGTAGGAACCTATTGCCCTGCATTCAAACCTTGGGAGTTACTTTTACGTTATGCTTATATTGCTATGCTATGCTCGTAGACGTGGTTTGGGTATGAGTGAAATCCATGACAGATGTGAGATTGTTATTTAATGGTTCAACTTAAGGTGGCAACTTGAATACACATCTGGGTGGATTGCTAGGGGCACCCTGGGGATATACCAGTGGACTTGCCCGGACACCTAGGGATATACCAGTGTTGTCCTAGGAGATCCCGGGGATATACCGTGTGATCATCCTACGGTCCGCCACCCAGGCTCAAAGGGATCATGAGATTATTCATACTAGAAACTTCCGTGTGCAGCCACAAGCCATTATGGGCTCTGGCATAGTTGATTAAGTCGTGCGAACTCTTACAGGGTAGACTAGCAGATGTAGGGGAAAGTAGGTGTACCGGTCTATCCAACGTAAGGTGCTAGCGCTTCTGAAAGGCTATGTCTCGGTCATCCGTTTCTCAAACACCATGTAGTGCAGAAAACCAACGGAGGAGATCGAGTCTTGTGGGGAAAAGTGCGCAAACCTCTGCAGAGTGTATAAACTAATCATGATTAGCCGTGTCCCCGGTTATGGACATCTTGAGTATCTAGTTCTTGGATTATCCTGTTGATCTCATCACGTTACTTTAAATGAATAATGTTGGGTTTTAATGATGTTACTTAATTGGGATTGAGAATGCTGTCAACCATTCTCAATGTTCAACAACCACCATGATAGTTAAATAAAATGTATTCCTTTGCAGTAGGGAAAAATTAGCTTTACGCAAAAACCTTATAACCATAGAGCTTTTCCACCAGCCAATTATGCATGTAGTGATAGTCTTTATTCATCATTCTCTATGGTGTGAATTTGCCAGTACATTTAATGTACTGACCCTCTGTGGCTGCAACGTCTCATGTTGCAGGATTATCTTACGACGAGTAAGTGATATGTTAGGGTTACGATTTCTACACTCAACTTTGCCATTGGTGTTGATGGGAATCCACAACCTTGTTACTTCCGCTATTTTGGATTTGAGGTAATATTATTTACGTTACTTTTACATGTGATTTACCTCTGTTATAAATCCTCGAGTACTGTGTGTGTCAGCATACCGATCCAGGGATGACACTTAAGCACAGAGACTTGATCCATTCGGGTCGGGTCGCTACAAGATGGTGTCAGAGCACATGTTGACTGTAGGACGTGACCCTAGAAACTGGCAAGCCCATAGCAAAGATTTTTCTCTACAACTTTCCCTTTCAAAAAGATATTTTACCTCTCTTCTCTTCTGAGCTTATTCAAATATTCTCTTTTAGTGAGACTATACCCCTTTCCCCTTTTGACCACACGAAGATTCGACTGATGAGACCACTCCAAGAAGTACAAGATATCAGACAACTAAGACCACTACGGAATGAAGAAGATTTTACCGTGCATTATGATAATGGAAACTACAACAGTTGAAGACCGAAGACAAGTAGAATTTGAAGGTTCTGAAGAATCCCCAGATTAGTATGACCTAGGAAGGCTACCCTTATGGAACTTGGCAGACTAAGGAAGCCGTCAATACCTGAGATCCAGGTGTATCGGAGAAAGACAGAAACAAGGAGTATGAGAACTCGAAGTTTTGTCAAAGAAACCCTAAGGCAGGAGATATCAACTGTGGAATGATAGCTCATGGGAATGACAAGAGCAGAAACACGGTTATCCGTGATGTCATCGCCCGCTGATGCTATTGTCACCGTGCTGAGTTAAGGATGCATTTCTTCAGAATGGATTTGATGGAACAAGGCTAATGGAGCACCTATTAGTAAGATGAAGTTTTAACCTTAGCTGGTGTATCACCAGGATCTGGAATAGTACATCAAGAAGTTTAAGGTGGAGCTCCAAGAAGCCGTATTTGAAAGGAAGCATTTCGTGAAGAACTCAGGACCCAAAAGTTGAAAGTAGCCAATCTAGAGAAGTAAAACCTCGAGATACCGGAGAATTGTCAGGAACTGAAGGACAGTATGACCATGGTTCATGTGAAGGATGTTGAAACCAGAAGTTGAAATTCAACTCCGGAATATTAAAGGATGTCACGAGAGATTTCACGTCAACAGAGGTTGATCTGGCAAAAGAACTTGAGAAAGACAAGCATGATCGGAAGAAGCCATTGGAGGCATGAACAAGGCTTGAAGAATTTGGAGACGTTGAAGATTTATTGACCTTTAGAAGACCAAACCCCTGTTATATACCTACGTTAGATGCGACGATTGTAAGCTGTCATTTGTTTGATGTTTTTCTCGACAACCACAATAAAACCTGTCTTTTCAAAAACTGTTGTTTGCATTGTGTGTATCCCTCTCTATCCCTCTTATCTCACCCCAAAACCCTTGGACCCAATAGAGGATGAATGGAGATGAGCTTGTATTTTCGGGACCAATGAGTCAATTGGAGACAGACCGATGGATTCAGAACATGGAGGATCATATGGAGAACAACCCTATAGTCGGAAAGGATATGGCCCAACATGCTCTTCAATGCTTTGAAAGAGGTGCTGCTACTTGGTGGAGGATGTACCAAACCATCAATGGATGGCAAGGAGTAACCACTTGGAAAGAATTTAAGTTGACTTTGCTAAAGTCTCAGTTTGTGTCCCAGAAATTGAAGCCTTATGGAAAGGATATGAAAAAAAACTTGTGCATGCAAGCTTTGTGGAGAAATAGGACACAACCATAAAGAACACAAGGATGAATGCCCTAATTGTGAAGGAAGTCACCCAGCTGAAGAATGCCCAACTAGGCAGATCACTTGTTTCTTGTGTGAAGGGACTACCCACTACCCTGCTCAGTGTCACATTTACCCCATGGTACAAAGAACCATCCAGCAGAAGAAAGAAGCAACGAGAGGAGCCCTTATGGAAAGTTTAGAAGAACCTGTGATGTGGAGGACACACCCAAAGAAGAGCCAATTAAACCCTGCACCAAGTCATGTTATTCATGTGGAGAAGAAGGACACATCTCCCAGAATTGTTTGAATGGGGATTTAGTAGAATTTCCGACAGAGGAAGTAGAGTATGACCCACTGGAAATAGAAGCCCTGATTGGAATGGAAAAGTCTAGAAAGAGAAGTAGATTGGATTCCAGAAAGGATCTGAGTCATGTCACGTGTTATAAGTGCAAGGAGTCAGGGCACTACCTCAGCAATTGCCCAAAAAGGAAGCCAAGGACCCAAGTAGGCTACGTAATCACAAGGAACCTCGAAACCTATCAGTATTAATATGTTTTAGTTGTAATGGAGCAGGGCACTTTGCCAGAGAATGCCCCAATGAGAACGAAACTTGTGCTAGATAGTTGAGTTTGCAACAAAAGAAATGGAGTAGTAGAAGTGAGAACACTTTCTTTTATATTGAGGTGTTGAGTTGAGACATGTAATGGAAAAGCGAGATATTGTAATCATTTGAGAATGAATAAAGTAGCATCGTTGGTACTGATATGGATTTTATGAGTTGTTACTCTATGAAGAAGGATTTTGACCATTTTGAGAATATGAGAAATATGGTCTATGGAAGATTTGTGCATTTCAAGGGTGGTAGTACCCTATAAGAACCCTTGACTCTTGGAAAAGATAAGGATACTCCACTGAGTGGATTTCAGACAAAATGAATATGAGTTTTGTCTCGATATGTGTGATACCCCAAGAGTATGTGGGATGAAGTTGGAGACCGTCAGTTGTTTGGACCCAATGTGATCAAGGAGTCAGAAGAGAATGTTAAGTTGATTCGAGATAGACTGAAGGTAGCTCAGTCCAGGCAGAAGAGTTATGCAGACTTAAAAACGCAAGGAGGTAGTCTATGAAATTGGAGATAGAGCATGTCTTCATGTGTTCCCCCTGCGAGGAGTTAAACGAATTGGAGTTAAGGGAAGTTAGCCCTGAGATTTGTAGGACCATACCGAGTTTTGGAGCGTATGTGAGAAGTGGCCTACAAGTTGGAGTTACCCGAAGGACTGTTAGGAGTTCAGGATGTGTTTCACGGTTCCCAGTTGAAGAAGTGCCATGCAGAGATGGCCAATATTCCTGTGTAAGGACGCTTGACCGCGGAAAGGATAATGATGTTCCATGAAGTGGAATATGGACTTCATAAGTATAAGTTTTTATCTCGGTATGTGGGATATCCCACGAGGATGAAGAGATGAATTACTATTGGATATAAAGGAGGTATGATGTCAGAAATATGGATCAATGGAAACTCCATGATGAGTTTGAGTAATCATGTCCTAGTTTGGTGCCAATAGAAGGAAGGAAGACAGTACAATTGGATGGATTTAAGAATACTAGGAAGTTGGATGTTGGAATAACGATCAGTTGCCCCGATGATGAGTTCAAGATCTACAAGTGATGAGATGGGCCATAACCCACAGGCCCCAAGACCTGCCAATAAGCAAGCACATTCTTGCTGAATGAAAAACCCTGGAGGAAGATACGACGTTTTATCGGCAGACAATTTTATAGGAGTAATGCAAAACCTGAGAGTTATGAAGGAACGATAGATGTTTGTTTGGCTTGCAGAATCCATGGAATCATCCGAACTTAGTTCGTCGACAAGAGAAATTCTGTAATGCTTGTGAGGATGACCGAGTGTTAGTATGCGAGATTCGCTAAACTGTATACATGGTAATGATTTGGGTGCGGGATGGATTGATCACCATACCGACTTACTCTTATTATTCGCCTTGCTATATGGGATGGTAAATCTGAGTGACTTACCTATAGTGGAGAGACGATGATCAAAACCTTGTTTGAACCTTAGAATGGTATAGGTATTTTCCCTTGTACAAGGCAGCTTTGCCAACCGTAGGTTATACGGTGAGGATCAACCAGACCCATTTCCTGCAGAAGGAACCATAAATTGTTGACCACCATGAGATATCGATAGTTGTTTAGTTTTGGCGCCAGGCCCATCAGCTAAGAAGACCAGTCACAGAATAACCTTACCAAGAGGAAAGGACAAAAGGATTGAGGAAAAAGGTTATGCCGTTACCGGAAGAGCTCAGAGAAGGAATTTGCCAAGAATCTGAGAAGACTGGCCCCGTCAAGAATAAGGATGGAGTATATGAGTATTGATGGGACCGTAACCATGTTTCTAAGGGTGGTAGCACCCCAGACCCCGGTGATGATTGATGGAATTTGAGGAGACCCCCAAACCCTAACCTTTTCTTGCTAGCCTCTCCGAATCTCGAGGACGAGATTCATTTTAAGGGTGATAGGTATGTAACATCCCAAAATTCTAAATTTTTGGAATGTTATAATAAATAGATAGACTTGATGGATTGTTTGATTGATTGACTGAAAGTGAGTGAAATTCGAAACTTTTTGAAAGTTAAATGAGAGGGAATAAAAGAACTTTCCCAAACTTTCATATTTGCTTTCTGATCTCCATGGATTCAAATTCTTTTCAAATACAAAACCCTTGAGCGAAGATGATATGACTTCTTCCATTTAAAATTAAATGAAAGGGTATTTGAAAATAATTGAACTTCATTTGGAAATATTTCAATTCAGAAACTTTAAGCAACTCAATGATTTTCATGAGAGGAGATAAAATGACTTCTTCAAATTATGAAATATGAGTTGGGAGTTTCAAAGAATTAAATTCAAAGTCCTGTTGGAATTAATTTTCAATTTGGATTTATTTGAGTTTTATTCAAATTATTTTTCTCCAAAAATAAAATATATGGAAATTAGGGTAACATGATTCCCTACATTAGAAAACTGGAGAAAAATTAATTTGAAATCATTTTGGTATTTTTAAAATGATTTTTGTTGGATTTTAATAGACCAGTAGCACTCTTTGAATTATCTGGATTTGTGTGTATTTTATTTGGTGCTACAAAAATGTTCACGTTGTAGGAAATCTTTTTCTGAAAATTTTGATATATTATATGCCTATATAATATTTTTATTTCGGTATGTTTTTATTTGTTTTGTTTGTGTGGAAAAAAATCTTTATTAAAAAAAATTTCCCTCACCCACTGGGCCGGCCCAGCGCCCGAGCCAGGCCGCGGCCCAGCGCGCCCGCGCCCGTCCCCGAGTCCGGCGGAGTCCGCCACCGCTACGGAACCCGCCGCCGCCGCCCGTGTCCGTGCGGGACTCCCTCCGCCGCCTCTTTGTCGCCCCTCCCGCACGTCACCGCCCCGCTTCCCTCCTATAAAGCCACCCCGGCTCCCCTTTTTGCCTCTCTGCTTGCGCCACCGCCGCCACATATAGCGCCCGCCGCCGCCGCCGCAGCGCATCACCGCCGCTGCCGCCACTGCTGCTGCCGCCGCTGCTCGCCCGCAACCATCGCGCCGCTGCCCGCGCCGCCCTCTGCCGCATGCGCCGCTCGCCGCCTCCCCTCGCCGCTCCCTGCGCCTCGCCCTGCCTCGCCGGAGAGCCGCCGTCGCCGATCTGCCGGTCTGAACCGCCGTTGCGGGTTTTTTTCCGTGAACCGGTAAAACCCCGAACCTGGTTCGATCCGGTTTTCCTTTTAAGTTTTGTTTTTTAAAAAAAACCCTAGAATAGATCCTTTTTTCTAGGTTTTATTAAATAGCGAACATTCGTTCATTTAGATCGATAGCGAACAATTTTCGTCCTTTAGGTTCTGTTAGCGAGCGTTCACTCGATAGATTTTTATTTATTTATTTATTTTCTTTTTAATTTCAGTCCAGGGACCCATCCGTGAATATTTTCTTTACAGATCAGCCCCTGGTTTTCAAACGACCACAACTTTTTACTCGTTAGTCCAAATCCAACGAAACCAACGCTCACGTCTTCGTTACGATCTCCTCTATCCAGTAATCCAACTCAAACATGTTTTTGAAAAGTTTAAAATTTGAATTAGATCAGATTTGAATTCAAACTTCGTTTGATCATAACATGAGTTTCGTAGCTCCGTTTGAGTTGATTCTTTTTGCAAATCGAAGCTCTTGACCTAAACATTTTGATAAGGCCAAATTCACATAATTTTGGTACTGTTAGAAATTGTTTTATGTTGCAAGAGTTATTTGCTTGGTTTCGATGTTTTCTGAATTGTTTTCTTCGTTCTTCCCGATCTTTTGAGTGATTGCTTATGTGTGGTTACTATTGCTTGCTTACGATAGATTGACCGGAGTGTGACGAGTAGATCTATCAAGAGTTTTGAGTGCAAATCATCTTCATCAACATTGCAAGCAAGTTCACACTTTGATCATACCTCTTTCATACCTAGTTTTTATGCATTAGTTTCATCCTCACACATTGCATGATTAGGATCTAATTAAATTGTGGGTATTGGGAAGTAGCTACTGAGGTAGGAACCTATTGCCCTGCATTCAAACCTTGGGAGTTACTTTTACGTTATGCTTATATTGCCATGCTATGCTCGTAGACGTGGTTTGGGTATGAGTGAAATCCATGACAGATGTGAGATAGTTATTTAATGGTTCAACTTAAGGTGGCAACTTGAATACACATCTGGGTGGATTGCTAGGGGCACCCTGGGGATATACCAGTGGACTTGCCCGGACACCTAGGGATATACCAGTGTTGTCCTAGGAGATCCCGGGGATATACCATGTGATCATCCTACGGTCCGCCACCCAGGCTCAAAGGGATCATGAGATTATTCATACTAGAAACTTCCGTGTCACCAAGATCAATCTATGGAGTCATCTAGCAACGAGGGAGGAGTGGATCTACATACCCTTGTAGATCGCGCACGGAAGCGTTCAAGAGAACGGGGTTGATGGAGTCGTACTCGTCGTGATCCAAATCACCGATGATCCTAGCGCCGAACGGACGGCACCTCCGCGTTCAACACACGTACAGAGCAGCGACGTCTCCTCCTTCTTGATCCAGCAAGGGGGAAGGAGAATTTGATGGAGATCCAACAGCACGACGGCATGGTGGTAGTAGCGGGATTCCAACAGGGCTTCGCCAAGTGCTGCGGGAGGAGGAGATGTGTCATGGGAGGGAGAGGGAGGCGCCAGGACTTGGGTTAGGTTACCCTCCCTTCCCCCCACTATATATAGGGCCAAGGGAGAGGGGGAGGGCGCAGCCTTGCCCCTTCCTCCAAGGAAGGGTGCGGCCAAGGGGGGGGGAGGAGTCCATCCTCCCCAAGGCACCTCGGAGGTGCCTTCCCCTTTTAGGACTCTCCCCTCCTCTTGTCCCTTTGGCGCATGGGCCTCTTGGGGCTGGTGCCCTTGGCCCATGTAGGCCAAGGCGCACCCCCTACAGCCCATGTGGCCCCCGGGGCAGGTGGCCCCACCCGGTGGACCCCCGGGACCCTTCCGGTGGTCCCGGTACAATACCGGTGACCCCGAAACTTGTCCCGATGGCCGAAATAGCACTTCCTATATATAATTCTTTACCTCCGGACCATTCCGAAACTCCTCGTGACGTCCGGAATCTCATCTGGGACCCTGAACAACTTTCGGGTTACCGCATACTAATATCTCTATAACCCTAGCATCACCGAACCTTAAGTGTGTAGACCCTACGGGTTCGGGAGACATGCAGACATGACCGAGATGACTCTCCGGTCAATAACCAACAACGGGATCTGGATACCCATGTTGGCTCCCACATGTTCCACGATGATCTCATCGGATGAACCACGATGTCAAGGACTTAATCAATCCCGTATACAATTCCCTTTGTCTATCGGTACGATACTTGCCCGAGATTCGATCGTCAGTATCCTGATACCTTGTTCAATCTCGTTACCGGCAAGTCTCTTTACTCGTTCCGTAACACATCATCCCGTGATCAACTCCTTGATCATGTTCTGCACATTATGATGATGTCCTACCGAGTGGGCCCAGAGATACCTCTCCGTCACACGGAGTGACAAATCCCAGTCTCGATTCATGCCAACCCAACAGACACTTTCGGAGATACCCGTAGTGCACCTTTATAGTCACCCAGTTACGTTGTGACGTTTGGCACACCCAAAGCACTCCTACGGTATCTGGGAGTTGCACAATCTCATGGTCTAAGGAAATGATACTTGACATTAGAAAAGCTTTAGCATATGAACTACACGATCTAGTGCTATGCTTAGGATTGGGTCTTGTCCATCACATCATTCTCCTAATGATGTGATCCCGTTATTAATGACATCCAATGTCCATGGTCAGGAAACCGTAACCATCTATTGATCAACGAGCTAGTCAACTAGAGGCTTACTAGGGACATGGTGTTGTTTATGTATCCACACATGTATCTGAGTTTCCTATCAATACAATTATAGCATGGATAATAAACGATTATCATGAACAAGGAAATATAATAATAACTAATTTATTATTGCCTCTAGGGCATATTTCCAACAGTCTCCCACTTGCACTAGAGTCAATAATCTAGTTCACATCGCCATGTGATCAACACTCACAGGTCACATCGCCATGTAACAAACATCCAAAGAGTTTACTAGAGTCAATAATCTAGTTCACATTACCATGTGATTAACGCTCGATGAGTTCTGGGTTTGATCATGTTATGCTTGTGAGAGAGGTTATAGTCAACGGGTCTGAACCTTTCAGATCCGTGTGTGCTTTACAAATCTCTATGTCATCTCCTAGATGCAACTACCACGCTCTATTTGGAGCTATTCCAAATAACTGTTCTACTATGCGAATCCAGTTTACTACTCAGAATAATCTAGATTAGTGTCAAAGTTTGCATCGGCGTAGCCCTTTACGACGAACTCTTTTACCACCTCCATAATCGAGAAAATTCCTTAGTCCACTAGTTACTAAGGATAACTTTGACCGCTGTCCTGTGATCCATTCTTGGATCACTCTTGTACCCCTTGACTGACTCATGGCAAGGCACACTTCAGGTGCGGTACACATCACAACATACTGTAGAGCCTATGTCTTAAGCATAGGGGACGACCTTCGTCCTTTCTCTCTATTCTGCCGTGGTCGAGCTTTAAGTCTTAACTTCATACCTTACGACTCAGGCAAGAACTCCTTCTTTGACTGATCCATCTTGAACACCTTCAAGATCATGTCAAGGTATGTGCTCATTTGAAAGTACCATTAAGTGTTTTGATCTATCCTTATAGATCTTGATGCTCAATGTTCAAGTAGCTTAATCCAGGCTTTCCATTGAAAAACACTTTCCAAATAACCCTATATGCTTTCCAGAAATTCTACGTCATTTCTGATCAACAATATGTCAACAACATATATTCATCAGAAATTCTATAGTGCTCCCACTCACCCTTTTGGAAATACAAGTTTCTCATAAACTTTGTATACACCCAAAATCTTTGATCATCTCATCAAAGCATACATTCCAACTCCGAGATGCTTACTCCAGTCCTCAGAAGGATTGCTGGAGCTTTGCATACTTATTAGCATCTTTCAGGATTAACAAAACCTTCCGGTTGTATCACATACAACCTTTCCTCAAGAAAATCGTTGAGAAAATGATGTTTTGACATCCTATCTGCAAGATTTCATAAATAATGCAGTAATCGCTAATATAATCCTAACAGACTCTTAGCATCGCTACAAGTGAGAAAGTCCCATCGTAGTCAACTCCTTGAACTTGTCGGAAAACATCTTAATGACAAGTCGAGCTTTCTTAATGGTGATACTTACCATCATTGTCCGTCTTCCTTTTAAAATCCATATGTACCCAACAGCCTTACGACCATCAAGTAGTTCTTCCAAAGTCTACACTTTGTTTTCATATATGGATCCTCTCTCGGATTATATGGCCTCGAGCCATTTATCGGAATCCAGGCCCACCACCGCTTCTCCATAGCTCGTAGGTGCATTGTTGTCTAGCAACATGACTTCCAAGACAGGATTACGTACCACTCTGAAGTAGTACGCATCCTTGTCATCCTACGAGGTTTGATAGTGACTTGATCTGAAGTTTCATGATCACTATAATAAGCTTCCACTTCAATTGGTGTAGGTGCCACAGGAACAACTTCCTGTGCCCTGCCACACACTAGTTGAAGAGACGGTTTAATAACCTCATCAAGTCTCCACCATCCTCCCACTCAATTCTTTCGAGAGAAACTTTTCCTCGAGAAAGGACCCGATTCTAGAAACAATCCTTTATTGCTTTCGGATCTGAGACAGGAGGTATACCCAACTGTTTTGGGTGTCCTATGAAGATGCATTTATCCTCTTTGGGTTCGAGCTTATCAGCCTGAAACTTTTTTCACATAAGCGTCGCAGCCCCAGACTTTTAAGAAATGACAGCTTAGGTTTCTCTAAACCATAGTTCATACGGTGTCATATCATCGGAATTACGTGGTGCCCTATTTAAAGTGAATGCGGTTGTCTCTAATGCCTAACCCATAAACTATTGTGGTAATTCGATAAGAGACATCATGGTATGCATCATATCCAATAGGGTGCAGTTATGATGTTCGGACACACCATCACACTATGGTGTTCCAGGCTGTATTAGTTGTGAAACAATTTCCACAATGTCTTAATTCTGTGCCAAACTCGTAATTCAGATATTCATCTCTATGATCATATCATAGATCTTTTATCCTCTTGTCACGACAATCTTTCAACTTCACACTAAAATTACTTGAACCTTTCAATAATTCAGACTCGTGATTCATCAAGTAAATATACTCAGCATCTACTCAAATCATCTGTGAAGTAAGAACATAACGATATCCACTATATGCCTCAGCACTCATTGGACTGCACACATCAAAATGTATTACTTCCAACAAGTTGCTTTCTAGTTCCATTTTACTGAAAACGAGGCTTTCAGTCATCTTGCCCATGTGGTATGATTTGCATGTCTCAAGTGATTCCAAATCAAGTGAGTCCAAACGGTCCATTTGCATGGAGTTTCTTCATGCATATACACCAATAGACATGGTTCGCATGTCTCAAACCTTTCAAAAACGAGTGAGCCCAAAGATCCATCAACATGGAGCTTCTTCATGCGTTTTATACCGATATGACTTATGTGGCAGTGCCACAAGTAGGTGGTACTATCATTACTATCTTTTGGCATGAACATGTGTATCACTACGATCGAGATTCAATAAACCATTCATTTTAGGTGTAAGACCATTGAAGGTATTATTCAAATAAACAGAGTAACCATTATTCTCCTTAAATGAATAACCGTATTGCGATAGACATAATCCAATCACGTCTATGCTCAACGCAAACACCAAATAACAATTATTTAGGTTTAACACCAATCTCGATGGCAGAGGGAGCGTGCGATGCTTGATCATATCAACATTGGAAACACTTCCAACACACATCGTCAGCTCACCTTTAGCTAGTCTCCGTTTATTCCCTAGCTTTTATTTCGAGTTACTAACACTTAGCAACTGAACCGGTATCTAATACCCTGGTGCTACTAGGAGTACTAGTAAAGTACACATCAACACAATGTATGTCCAATATACTTCTATCGACCTTGCCAGCCTTCTAATCTACCAAGTATCTAGGGTAATTCTGCTCCAGTGGTTGTTCCCCTTATTACAGAAGCACTTAGTCTCAGATTTGGGTTCAACTTTGGGTTTCTTCACTAGAGCAGCAGCTAAATTGCCGTTTCATGAAGTATCCCTTCTTGCCCTTGCCCTTCTTGAAACTAGTGGTTTCACCAACCATCAACAATTGATGCTCCTTTTGATTTCTACTTTCGCCGTGTCAAACATCGCGAATATTTCAAGGATCATCATATATGTCCCCGATTATAGTTCATCACGAAGCTCTAGCAGCTTGGTGGTAATTACTTCAGAGAAACATCACTGTCTCATCTGGAAGATCAACTCCCACTCGATTCAAATGATTGTTGTACTCAGACAATCTGAGCACAAGCTCAACAATTGAGCTTTTCTCCCTTACTTTGCAGGCTAAGAAAATCGTCGGAGGTCTTATACCTCTTGACGTGGGCACGAGCCTGAAATCCCAATTTCAGTCCTTGAAACATCTCATATGTTTCGCGATGTTTCAAAAACGTCTTTGGTGCCTCAATTCTAAACCGTTTAACTGAACTATCACGTAGTTATCAAAATGTGTATGTCAGATGTTCGCAACATCCACAGACAACGTTCGAGGTTCAGCACACTGAGCGGTGCATTAAGGACATAAGCCTTCTATGAAGCAATGAGGACAATCCTAAGTTTACGGACCTAGTCCGCATAATTGCTACTATCAACTTTCAACTAAAATTTTCTCTAGGAACATATCTAAAACGTAGAACTGAAGTGCGAGCTACGACATAATTTGCAAAATCCTTTTGACTATGTTCACGATAATTAAGTTCATCTTATGAACTCCCACTCAGATAGACATCCCTCTAGTCATCTAAGTGATTACATGATCCGAGTCAACTAGGCCGTGTCCGATCATCACGTGAGACGGACTAGTCAACATCGGTGAACATCTTCATGTTGATCGTATCTTCTATACGACTCATGCTCGACCTTTCGGTCTTCTGTGTTCCGCGGCCATGTCTGTACATGCTAGGCTCGTCAAGTCAACCTAAGTGTTTCGCGTGTGTAAATCTGTCTTACACCCGTTGTATGTGAATGTTGGAATCTATCACACCCGATCATCACTAGGTGCTTAGAAACGAACGAACTGTCGCAACGGTGCATAGTTAGGGGGAACACTTTCTTGAAATTTTAATGAGGGATAATCTTATTTACTACCGTTGTTTTAAGCAAACAAGATGCATAAACATGATAAACATCACATGCAATCAAATAATAGTGACATGATATGGCCAATATCATATAGCTCCTTTGATCTCCATCTTCAGGGCTCCATGATCATCATCGTCACCGGCATGACACCATGATCTCCATCATCATGATCTCCATCATTGTGTCTCCATGAAGTTGCCTCGCCAACTATTACTTCTACTACTACAGCTAACGGTTAGCAATAAAGTAAAGTAATTACATGACGTTTATGTTGACACGCAGGTCATAAATAAATTAAGACAACTCCTATGGCTCCTACCGGTTGTCATACTCATCGACATGCAAGTCGTGATTCCTATTACAAGAACATGATCAATCTCATACATCACATATATCATTCATCACATCCTTTTGGCCATATCACATCACATAGCATACCCTGCAAAAACAAGTTAGACGTCCTCTAATTGTTGTTTGCATGTTTTACGTGGCTGCTATGGGTTTCTAGCAAGAACATTTCTTACCTACGCAAAGACCACAACGTGATATGCCAATTGCTATTTATCCTTCATAAGGACCCTTTTCATCGAATCCGATCCGACTAAAGTGGGAGAGACAGACACCCGCTAGCCACCTTATGCAACTAGTGCATGTCAGTCGGTGGAACCAGTCTCACGTAAGAGTACGTGTAAGGTCGGTCCGGGCCGCTTCATCCCACGATGCTGCCGAATCAAGATAAGACTAGTAACAGCAAGCATATTGAACAAAATCAATGCCCACAACTACTTTGTGTTCTACTCGTGCATAGAAACTACGCATAGACCTAGCTCATGATGCCACTGTTGGGGAACGTAGCATAAATTCAAAATTTTCCTACGTGTCACCAAGATCAATCTATGGAGTCATCTAGCAAAAAGGGAGGAGTGGATCTACATACCCTTGTAGATCGCGTGCGGAAGCATTCAAGAGAACGGGGTTGATGGAGTCGTACTCGTCGTGATCCAAATCACCGATGATCCTAGCACCGAACGGACGGCACCTCCGTGTTCAACACACGTACGGAGCAGCAACGTCTCCTCCTTCTTGATCCAGCAAGGGGGAAGGAGAGGTTGATGGAGATCCAACAGCACGACGGCGTGGTGGTAGTAGCGGGATTCCAACAGGGCTTCGCCAAGCGCTGCGGGAGGAGGAGATGTGTCATGGGAGGGAGAGGGAGGTGCCAGGACTTGGGTTAGGTTGCCCTCCCTTCCCCCCACTATATATAGGGCCAAGGGAGAGGGGGAGGGCGCAGCATTGCCCCTTCCTCCAAGGAAGGGTGCGGCCAAGGGGGGGGAGGAGTCCATCCTCCCCAAGGCACCTCGGAGGTGCCTTCCCCTTTTAGGACTCTCCCCTCCTCTTGTCCCTTTGGCGCATGGGCCTCTTGGGGCTGGTGCCCTTGGCCCATGTAGGCCAAGGCGCACCCCCTACAGCCCATGTGGCCCCCGGGGCAGGTGGCCCCACCCGGTGGACCCCCGGGACCCTTCCGGTGGTCCCGGTATAATACCGGTGACCCCGAAACTTGTCCCGATGGCCGAAATAGCACTTCCTATATATAATTCTTTACCTCCGGACCATTCCGGAACTCCTCGTGACGTCCGAAATATCAACCGGGACCCCTAACAACTTTTGGGTTACCGCATACTAATATCTCTATAACCCTAGCGTCACCGAACCTTAAGTGTGTAGACCCTACGGGTTCGGGAGACATGCAGACATGACCGAGATGACTCTCTGGTCAATAACCAACAGCGGGATCTGGATACCCATGTTGGCTCCCACATGTTCCACGATGATCTCATCGGATGAACCACGATGTCAAGGACTTAATCAATCCCGTATACAATTCCCTTTGTCTATCGGTACGATACTTGCCCGAGATTCGATCGTCAGTATCCCGATACCTTGTTCAATCTCGTTACCGGCAAGTCTCTTTACTCGTTCCGTAACACATCATCCCGTGATCAACTCCTTGATCATGTTGTGCACATTATGATGATGTCCTACCGAGTGGGCCCATAGATACCTCTCCGTCACACGGAGTGACAAATCCCAGTCTCGATTCATGCCAACCCAACAGACACTTTCGGAGATACCCGTAGTGCACCTTTATAGTCACCCAGTTACGTTGTGACGTTTGGCACACCCAAAGCACTCCTACGGTATCCGGGAGTTGCACAATCTCATGGTCTAAGGAAATGATACTTGACATTAGAAAAGCTTTAGCATACGAAGTACACGATCTAGTGCTATGCTTAGGATTGGGTCTTGTCCATCACATCATTCTCCTAATGATGTGATCCCGTTATTAATGACATCCAATGTCCATGGTCAGGAAACCGTAACCATCTATTGATCAATGAGCTAGTCAACTAGAGGCTTACTAGGGACATGGTGTTGTTTATGTATCCACACATGTATCTGAGTTTCCTATCAATACAATTATAGCATGGATAATAAACGATTATCATGAACAATATAATAATAACTAATTTATTATTGCCTCTAGGGCATATTTCCAACAGCCACAAGCCATTATGGGCTCTAGCATAGTTGATTAAGTCGTGCGAACTCTTACAAGGTAGACTAGCAGATGTAGGGGAAAGTAGGTGTACCGGTCTATCCAACGTAAGGTGCTAGCGCTTCTGAAAGGCTATGTCTCGGTCATCCGTTTCTCAAACACCATGTAGTGCGAGAAAACCAATGGAGGAGATCGAGTCTTGTGGGGAAAAGTGCGCAAACCTCTGCAGAGTGTATAAACTAATCATGATTAGCCGTGTCCCCGGTTATGGACATCTTGAGTATCTAGTTCTTGGATTATCCTCTTGATCTCATCACGTTACTTTAAATGAATAATGTTGGGTTTTAATGATGTTACTTAATTGGGATTTAGAATGCTGTCAACCATTCTCAATGTTCAACAACCACCATGATAGTTAAATAAAAGGTATTCCTTTGTAGTAGGGAAAAATTGGCTTTACGCAAAAACCTTATAACCATAGAGCTTTTCCACCAGCCAATTATGCATGTAGTGATAGTCTTTATTCATCATTCTCTATGGTGTGAATTTGCGAGTACATTCAATGTACTGACCCTCTGTGGCTGCAACGTCTCATGTTACAGGATTATCTTACGACAAGTAAGTGATACGTTAGGGTTACGATTTCTACACTCAACTTTGCCGTTGGTGTTGATGGGAATCCACAACCTTGTTACTTCCGCTATTTTGGATTTGAGGTAATAATATTTACGTTACTTTTACATGTGATTTACCTCTGTTATAAATCCTCGAGTACTGTGTGTGTCAGCATACCGATCCAGGGATGACACTTAAGCACAGAGACTTGATCCATTCGGGTCGGGTCGCTACACATATGCATACAGAGAGAAGTGATATCGACCACCTCTCCTTCTCCGAGAGATTGGTCGAACAATAAGTTCTCGTATATCTATCCGACACTACCGGCTACATATATACAATAATTATCTCTTACAAATATAATCTCCTAACATACGGACTCATGGTCCACATAGTATTCTCCGTCTTCAGCGATCACGTGGTCAAGAAAGAATGCCGCGAATTCCTCTTGAATTGCTCGCATGCGAGCTGGTGCTAGGAGTTCATCCCGCTTCCGAAACATCTAATTTGAAGAAGGGGGTCAATACATACATATATATATATATATATATATATATATATGATTGAATGAAACTCAACACAAATGATGGTAATAAAATAAAATTGTGAATGCTGTTATTTACGCACTTCATATTGTTCGTCAGAGTAGCCCCGCTCACAGGTCGTGTGGCGGATGGACTCGCAAACGTAGTATCCACAGAAATCATTCCCTTGTTCCTACCACAACCACTTTACAAGAAATAGAGGTCAATCAAACTGATAAGCAAGAATGCCAAATGGTATTGATGAAACTAGCGCTTGAATCAATAGGAGATCCGCGGAACATGCTACTATAGTACTTACTTTCGGGTGTCTAAATTGCAGCTTCTTCGGGAGTCCTGGAGCTTTTTTGGTGAATTTTTTGCAAATCCTGCCAGACAAAGAAAACAATTACTTGATATATCAGGAAATGAACAAAGTTGCTGATATGGTGGATAATGATCGATTTAACTTACTTCTCGAGCATTTGAGTCATGTCCGCATAGTCCCGGGGATCTTTTCGTCTTGAGTCTAAGACGGTTACTAGTCCCTACTCAAGCTTAATCTCTAGGAGAATATAGTGGAAACTGCACATGCATGCATAACTTATCAATTACATTACTATAACCTTGACTAATATATAAGGGAAACCGAATACGCACAAGACAGTAACACTCACTTGAAGTTGTAAGGAAAGAGTATTATATCTTTGTTTTCATTTATTACCAATGATCGTAGCAAGTTGGCCTCGGTATCTGCGACATGAAATTTAACCTGAGTTGCATCTATGATATTTGTGTTAATGAACCCAATATCACCGATTTGTCGTTTCTTCAATTCGACGATCTTCAATCTGCATAATATAGTGAGGATAATTATAAATACATGCAATGAAAGAGCTGAGCTATATAGAGAGACTTAATGACAGAAGTAGTACTACTTACAGACAGTAGCAGGTGACCGTTGCTTTATCGAGGGCCAATTGATTGAAAAACTGAAAGAACTCCTCAAATGGAATAGGCAAAAGATCAATTCCAACGAGGTCATGCTCCTTTTTAACTCTCACATACAAAGTAGTCCTCCCCCCAGACTCTCTGCAGATTTTCAAGTACCAATCATGCAATCTTCGCATCATCGTTGATAGAGATCTTTCATCTTTGACGAGAGGCTTCCCGTACTCGTATCTTTGTATCTGCACCTCCATGAAATCATAATGTACATCGTCGGGCAGGTAATCTCCAAGATTGCTATAACCGGGCACCATCCTCGGATCATTAGCGACGATGTCGCTAGGCACCTTGAGCGGGGGGCACGATTGCTTCGCTTGTTCGCCAAGCTGTGCAATTTGTTTCCCAGCTCGTCGTTCTTTCAGCCTTTGATCACTGACAGTACTTCCCGACCGCTCCGCTACAGAAAATTCCTTTCCAATAATGCGCTCATAGTTTCCTTTCGGCGGAGACTTGGGTGGTTTTGTCAGGGCAGCCAGAGTGCGCTTCGCTTTCACCGGATCTACCTTCTCCTCCGGAGGTGGATGTTTCTTTGCTTTCACCCCTTCAAAGAAGTTCCTCACTTCTTCTCGCGTGATCTCGGCGTTCTCCTCTGGGGTCCTCTCGTATGGTAACTTCTCTGGAGTCTTCAAAGAAGGACCGAATCTGTATGTCCTCCCGCCTCTGGTTGTACTGCTAGACATCGACAGAGCAGATGGAGCGGTTGTCTTCTTTACTTGCTTACGAGGCGGAGGAGAAGGATTACGACGCGCCGGAGCAGCTGGAGCGGCGGCAGATCTCTTCCGCCCTTGCTGACGAGGCGGAGAAGGAGGAGGCTGGCTGCTCGGGCGCGCCAGCGCAGGCGGAGAAGGAGGCGGAGTGCCGCCACGCGCCGGAGAAGGAGCCAGCCGAGTGCCCTGATCGTCACTCACCAGAGGAGGAGGCGGTGGAGGAGGCGGAGTGCCCTGACTCGCCGGAGGAGGAGGAGGAGGCGGAGGCGTCCTGTTCGGAAGGTTGATGAGCTCCTTCCGCCATAGGCATGGAGTCTTCAGAGCAGAACCCAGCCGAGTCTCCCCTTCACCGGTAGGGTGGTCAAGCTGGAGGTCCTCAAATCCCTCCGTTATTTCATCCACCATCACCCTAGCATATCCTTCTGGAATCGGCCGGTAGTGAAAAGTTGCGTCGGGTTCAGTAGGAAAAACAGAGCCAACAGCCGCCTTGACCTTCATATTAATCCATTGCGTCATAAGGTGGCAATTTTGAGACTCCGTGATAGCATCCACGGGATAGCTGGCAGGAGCCGTCAAGACATGCTCTGGCTGAAGCAGCTCGGTGGAAGCCACGCTGCTTCTCCGCTGAGATGGCGGGGTAGCTCCGGGGGAAGCTTCGACAGTTCGTTTTCTGCGATTTGCTTCTCGTTCCTCTATCGCTTGTACCCTTGCTTGCAGCGCCTGCATTTGGGTCTGCTGCACTTTTTTCCTCCTCTCCTGGCATTTGTAACTGCCTGTGTCCGGAAACCCAACCTTCCACGGAATGGAGCCTGGCGTGCCTCGTGTCTGTCTAGGGTGCTTAGGATTCCCGAGGGCCATTGTGAGCTCGTCATTCTCTCTCTCTGGAACGAACGTCCCTTGCTACACTGCTTCGATATACTGCTGAAGCTTCTTGACTGGTATGTCCATTTGATCGTTCGTCCAAATGCACTTCCCTGATACATGGTCCAAGGTTCCGCCAGCCCCGAAGAACCAAGTCCGGCAACGGTCTGGCCAGTTAATTGTCTCTGGTTCGATCCCTTTATCAGCCAGATCATGCTCAGTCTTGGCCCACTTAGGCCGGGCTACGAGGTAGCCACCTGACCCCGTGCGATGGTGATGCTTCTTCTTTGCAGCATTTTGCTTGTTTGTCGCCGACATCTTCTTACTCTTTTACGATGTCTTGCGGGCCACAAATGCGGGCCAGTGATCTCTGATCTTCTCATATCCGCCCTTGAATTCTGGTGTCTCTTTATTTTCGACAAACTCATTCAGCTCTTTCTTCCACCTCCTGAATAGTTCTGCCATCCTCTTAAGAGCAAAATACTTGATTAATTGCTCTTTAACTGGCTTCTCCGGATCATCCTCTTGCGGTAGGGTGAAATTTGACTTCAGCTCAGTCCAAAGATCATTTTTCTGCATATCAATGACATAAGACACCTCAGGGTCTTCTGTAGCCGGCTTTAACCATTGCTGGATGCTGATCGGGATCTTGTCGTTAACCAAAACCCCGCACTGAGCAACAAATGCTCTCTTTATCCGGAGGGGTTCAATCGGTTGGCCGTCGGGCGCGATTGCTATGATCTCAAACTTTTCATCCGAGCTCAACTTTTTCTTCGGGCCTCGTCTCTTTACCGAAGTTGTGCTCGATCCGGAGGGCTAGAAAAAATAACAAAGACTTAATTAATATGTGTACATACCAAAACAATGAATGCATCAATTAGCTAGTCAGTAGAAGCTTAACTAATATATATACCTGGCCGGACTTGGTTCGGTCACCGGAGATGTCATCACGGTCTCCTTCTTGCACCGACATTGGGTCACCGGAGCCGTCCTCATGGTCTCCTACTTGCACCGGCATTAGGTCACTAGAGCCATCATAATCATAGCCAGCTGCTTCCAGATCATCGGTGTCGTTGAGAAACAACGAGCAGACGGCATCACTTCCTCGTGCGATTATGTCCCCCAACAACTCTTCTTGTACTTCGTCTCGGGCGGTGTCCATAGTTTCTACAAATATTTACAACATGGCAATTATTATTCAAACATGGCAGATGGATATATTAGTGGCAAACATAGAACTAATATTAATTAGTGGCCTCGACGCTGCTTCTCTAGGGTTTGGGGTGGCCTCGACGCTGCTTCTCTAGGGTTTGGGGTGGCCTCGACAACGCTTCAAGGATAAAAAAAGAAGAGGAAGAAGAAAAAAAAGAGGAGAAGAAAGAATAGAGGAGTTTACTCCTCTATTCTTTCTTCTCCTCTTTTTTTATCGGGAACGAGGGTTGTCGAGGGTCGCCGAACATGAGAGGAAGAAGAGGATAAAAAAAGAAGAGGAAAAAGAAAAAAAGAGGAGAAGAAAGAATAGAGGACCTTCTCCTCTATTCTTTCTTCTCCTCTTTTTTCTTCTTCTTCCCCTTTTTTTATCGGGAATGAGGGTCGTCGAGGGTTGCCGAGGGGTCGAGGGTCGAGAGGGGGTCGCCGAGGGGTCGAGGGTCGAGAGGGGGTCTAGGGTCGCCGAGGGGTCGAGGGTCGTCGAACATTCTCCTCTATTCTTTCTTCTCCTCTTTTTTTCTTCTTCTTCCTCTTTTTTATCCTTTTCTTCCTCTCATGTTCGACGACCCCCCCTCGACCCCCTCTCGATCGTCGACCCCCTCTCGACCCTCATATATAAAACATTTTCTTCCTTTTTCTTCCTTCTATTCCTTCTTCCTAAATATATAAAACCTTTTTTAAAATGAAACTAACATAAAATGTACTAAATCAGAGAACATATATAGATAAAACTTTTCTAATAAAAAAATCTAACTTTTGCATATATGTATTTTTAAAACATCATTACAATTGAAAAAATACATACATATATACCTATATGAACAT
>NC_041390.1:549721968-549723160 GCF_002162155.2 Triticum dicoccoides
TATGAAAATCTAAAAACATGTAAAAAACATGTATAATTAAAAAATGCACGGCGGCGGTGGGGGCGGCAGACGCGCGGTGCTCACAGGGCGCGGGCGACGGCCGGCGAGGGCGGGGGCGGCGAGGGCGCGGGCGACGGCGACGACGGGCGCGGGCGACGAGGGCGCGGGCGACGGCGACGACGGGCGCGGGCGGCGGCCAGCGAGGGTGAGGGTGACGGGACGACGGGCGCGGGCGACGGCGGGGGCGGCGTGCAGCGTCGGGGCAGCCTGGCGGTGTCGAGGAGGTCGGCGTCGTCGGGGGCAACTGGCGAGGGAAATTTGAAATTTTCACAAGTCCTGGTTATATACCAAAGGCATTGGTCACGGTTCGTGGCACAAACCATGACCAATGCCCCCCCTAGTCCTGGTTGGTGCCACTAATCGGGACCAAAGGCCTCTTTTCAACAGCCCAAAGGGCGGGAAGCGGCGGCCTTTGGTCCCAGTTGGTGGCACCAATCGAGACTAAAGGGGGGCATTGGTCACGGTTTGTGCGACGAACTGTGACCAATGCCCCCTTTAGTCCCGGTTGCTGGCCCCAACCGGGACCAAAGGCCTTGTGCTACCCCGCGCCAAAACTTTAGTCCCACCTCACTAGCTGAGAGAGCTCGAGAGTGGTTTATAAGCGCTACTGCGCCTTCCCTCTCGAGCTCCTCTCAAATGCAGGCTTTCGGGCCTAACCCTGCGCTGTGTGCCTGTGGGCCTACTGGGCCTCCTACAGGCCTGAATCCTGGCCCATGGTAGGGTTTCTAGTCGTATTCAGGCCGTGGGGGCCCAGTAGGTGGCACTTTTTTTCTTTGTTGCTTTATTTATTTTATTTTGTTTCTACTTACAACAAAATACTTATTGTTGCTATTTTTTTCCAGTTTTTTTGTTTTGTTTTCTGCATTATTTATTTTCTTTTGTTTTTTTGCTTTATTTTTTGATTCTTTTTTGCTTTTAGTTTTAGAAAAATTATGAACTTTCTGTTAGTGCCATTAGTTTTCAAATTTGAAAACACTTTTTTTTCTTTTTTTTTCGTTGTTGTTTTATTTATTTTATTTTGTTTCTACTTACAACAAAATACTTATTGTTGCTATTTTTTCAGTTTTTTTGTTTTGTTTTCTGCATTATTAATTTTCTTTTGCTTTTTGCTTTATTTTTTTATTCTTTTTGC
>NC_041390.1:549723221-549760043 GCF_002162155.2 Triticum dicoccoides
GAAATCACTTTTTTAGTTTTTTTGTTTTCTTTGTTGCTTTATTTATTTTATTTTGTTTCTGTTTACAAAAAAAATACTTATTGTTGCTATTTTTTGTTTTCCAGATTTTTTGTTTTGTTTTCTACATTATTTATTTTCTTTTGTTTTTTGCTTTATTTTTTATTTCTTTTTGCTTTTAGGTCAGCAAAATTGTAAACTTTCTGTTAGTGCCATTAGTTTTAGAAAAATTATAAACTTTCTGTTAGTGCCATTAGTTTTCAAATTTGAATAGTGAAAATTTGAATTCTTTGAAATTTGTGTGAATCACAAGTTTGTGATTAACTTTACTAAAAAAATGAACATAGATGCACCTATAGAGAAAATTTGACCTAAATTCATAGTTTTCAAATGAACTCTGAAAAAGTTGGCATAGCATACTCATGTGTTACAAAGTTGGCATGGTATCATCATAATAGTTGCGGGAGAAAGTCTTCACTTTTTCTTCGCTTGTGTCATTTGCTTATTGCGCCGTAACCATGGACAATCTTCATCGTTTATCAGGATGCTTGGGTCAGCCTTGACATTGAAGGGAGGAATTTCATGAAACTTTTCATAATCTTCAGACATGTCTGTCTTGCCATCCACTCCCAGGATGTCCCTTTTTCCTGAAAGAACTATGTGGCGCTTTGGCTCATCGTATGATGTATTTGCTTCCTTATCTTTTCTTTTTCTCGGTTTGGTAGACATGTCCTTCACATAGATAACCTATGCCACATCATTGGCTAGGACGAATGGTTCGTCAGTGTACCCAAGATTTTTCAGATCCACTGTTGTCATTCCGTACTGTGGGTCTACCTGTACCCCACCGCCTGACAGATTGACCCATTTGCACTTAAACAAAGGGACCTTAAAATCATGTCCATAGTCAAGTTCCCATATGTCCACTATGTAACCATAATATGTGTCCTTTCCGCTCTCGGTTGCTGCATCAAAGCGGACACCGCTGTTTTGGTTGGTGCTCTTTTGATCTTGGGCGATTGTGTAAAATGTATTCCCATTTATCTTGTATCCTTTGTAAGTCAATACAGTCAAAGATGGTCCCCTCGACAACAAGTACAGCTCATCACAAACAGTGTTGTCACCTCTGAGACGTGTTTCCAACCAACTGCTGAAAGTCCTGATGTGTTCACATGTAATCCAGTCATCGCACTGTTCCGGGTGTTTGGAGCGCAGACTGTTCTTGTGTTCATCGACATACGGGGTCACCAAGGTAGAGTTCTGTAGAACTGCGTAGTGTGCTTGAGACCAAGAATATGTCCCTGCATATTATTGAGTCACTTCCAAGAGTGCCTTTTCCAGTCAGTCTCCCCTCATACCACGATTTAGGGAGACCTATCTTCTTAAGGCCAGGAATGAAGTCAACACAAAACCCGATAACATCCTCTGTTTGATGGCCCATGGAGATGCTTCCTTCTGGCCTAGCGCGGTTACGGACATATTTCTTTAGGACTCCCATGAACCACTCGGGGAACATATTGTGTAGAAATACGGGCCCCAGGATGACAATCTCGTCGACTAGATGAACTAGGACGTGCGTCATGATATTGAAGAAGGATGGTGGGAACACCAGCTCGAAACTGACAAGACATTGCGCCACATCACTCCTTAGCCTTGGTACGATTTCTGGATCGATCACCTTCTGAGAGATTGCATTGAGGAATGCACATAGCTTCACAATGGCTAATCGGACGTTTTCTGGTAGAAGCCCCCTCAATGCAACCGGAAGCAGTTGCGTCATAATCACGTGGCAGTCATGAGACTTTAGGTTCTGAAACTTTTTCTCTGGCATATTTATTATTCCCTTTATATTCGACGAGAAGCCAGTCGTGACCTTCATACTGAACAGGCATTCAAAGAAGATTTCTTTCTCTTCTTTCGTAAGAGCGTAGCTGGCAGGACCTTTATACTGCTTTGGAGGCATGCCGTCTTTTTCGTGAAGACGTTGCAGGTCCTCCCGTGCCTCAGGTGTATCTTTTGTCTTCCCATACACGCCCAAGAAGCCTAGCAGGTTCACGCAAAGGTTCTTCATCACGTGCATCACGTCGATTGAAGAGCGGACCTCTAGGTCTTTCCAGTAGGGTAGGTCCCAAAATGTAGATTTCTTCTTCCACATGGGTGCGTGTCCCTCAGCATCATTTGGAACAGCTAGTCCACCGGGACCCTTTCCAAAGATTATGTGTAAATCATTGACCATAGCAAGTACGTGATCACCGGTACGCATGGCGGGCTTCTTCCGGTGATCTGCCTCGCCTTTGAAATGCTTGCCTTTCTTTTGACATTGATGGTTGGTCAGAAGAAATCGACAATGGCCTAGGTACACATTCTTCCTGCATTTGTCCAGGTATATACTTTCAGTGTCATCTAAACAGTGCGTGCATGCGTGGTATCCTTTGTTTGTCTGTCCTGAAAGGTTATTGAGAGCGGGCCAATCGTTGATGGTCACGAACAGCAACGCCTTTAGGTTAAATTCCTCCTGTCTGTCCTCATCCCACGTACGTACACCGTTTCCATTCCACAACTGTAAAAGTTCTTCAACTAATGGCCTTAGGTACACATCAATGTCATTGCCGGGTTGCTTAGGGCCTTGGATGAGAACTGGCATCATAATGAACTTCCGCTTCATGCACATCCAAGGAGGAAGGTTATACATACATAGAGTCATGGGCCAGGTGCTGTGATTGCTGCTCTACTCCCCGAAAGGATTAATGCCATCCGCGCTTAAAGCAAACCATACATTCCTTGGGTCCTTTGCAAACTCATCCCAGTACTTTCTCTCAATTTTTCTCCACTGCGACCCGTCAGCGAGTGCTCTCAACTTCCCATCTTTCTTCCGGTTCTCACTGCGCCATCGCATGAACTTGGCATGCTCTTCGTTTCTGAACAGACGTTTCAACCATGGTATTATAGGAGCATTCCGCATCACCTTCGCAGGAACCCTCTTCCTGGGGGGCTCGCTGTCGGGGAAACTGATCCAGCAACACCTATGGGGACCGGGCCCCTTTCGGTTCGGAGGGGGCGGAGGCCGCGCAAAGAGTGGATCGAGGCAGTACACGCGAGTAGTTTTACCCAGCTTCGGGCCGCACGGATGCGTAAAACCCTACAGCTGCTTGTTTGTGTGTATTGAATTCTTGCTCAGGAGCGATGGACGCTGCCAGACCGAGCGTGAGAGTGTTCCTGATGTTTCGAATGAGCCGAACCCCCTCTACGTTGCACTTGGGCCTCCTTTTATACTTTCAAGGGGTCACCGACAGGTGGCAACGTAGACTAGAAGGGTAAAAATGGAAAAGGATGCGGTAGGTGCAGCTACTGCTACTGTGGACACAGTGCACCCTACCTAACTCTGACGGCAGGGGACAAGGTCATTGAATGCCCATCTGAGTTGCCTAAATAGTGCAAAAAGTGACCGTTAGGAGCGCCACCATTTGCCACGATGGCCTTCTCTTCATCTCTGCTTGCCACCACGTACCCCTGGCTGCACAGGCTCCCGCCACGCGCCCCTGAGGAAGCCTCATGGCGACACGCGGGTGGGTGTGCTGGAGCGTGGGTACAGAGTGGCAGCGGGCCCCCGGCAAGTACCTTGTCGGGGTCGTCGTCTTGTCGAGTCCAGAAGCTTGTCGCTCACCGGACCTTGCCGGGACGTGCGGCGCATCGCGGCAAGTTTCTTGAAGTGCCGTGGTTGGCCTTCCCGGCAAGCTCCTCTTGCCGGGTCCTTGTCTCTTCCCGGCAAGATCCTCTTGCCGGGGCCTTGTCTCTTCATCTTGAATGCTTTGTTCTTGAATGGCTCCAAAGGAACCCACGGAGGACTCTGGCGGTCGTCCGGCAAGCATTGCCGCGCGGCGCTGCAACTGCCCGTGCACAAGTTCGGGATACTAGGGTACCCCTACTCTAGTACACCGACAGGAGCCCCCGGGCCTGGGCCACACACGGTGTCGAGCGCTGTTGGGCCAGGCCCAAAACAGGGCAGGGGCACGCGTGGAGCCTGGGTTATGCCGAATCTAACTCCGTATCCACTGCGCCCCCCGTAACGGCACGCGTCAATCGCGGAGTCGTGGGAGAGATCGTGGGTGGTTGTTTATTTGGAAGGCCGAAATGTCCGCCCCGTCCCTCTTTATAAGCAGGGGAAACAGGGGCATTTCCCCCACCTTCGCCCTTCGCTGCTGCAATCTCAGAAATCTCCGCCGCCCTCCTCCGACGAGAAACTCCAACCCAGCGCCAAGCTCACTCTGTTCTTCAAAGGCGTGGCGGCGGCGCTCCAGCAACTCCGGGAACGGATCCCAAAGCAGTTGGCCGACGAGTCACGCTCGATTTGTGCCGGAGTTCTGGAGAAGGTGCTGGTGAAGGTGGCCTTCCGCAATCCAGGCCTCAACCTCACCAACGTCCTCAAGAGGCTGCCGGCGGACGCTGATCTTGACGCACTTAAGGCCCTCGTCGCACCCATTGTGGACAGGGTGAACGAGGTCAAAAGGGTTGACGGCGGTCGCGTAGATTAGGACGTCCGTTTTCTTCTTTTCTTGTCGCTGCCAGTCATGTCATGGGAACACTTTATTAGAGGCGCGACAAGTTATTTTTGTAATATAACTCTATCTTAGGCAAAAAATTGCTGTGTTACTTCCTTTACTCGACTCTTGGCTTTGTATGGTTCTGCCCTACGCTTTCTAGGGAAACTTGCCGGTGCAGGCACCCTTGCCGCGAGCACCGAGTGCGGAACTTCAGCAGCCTGCTGGTGGGGTCGCTACCGACAAGCAACCTTGTCGCAACTAGTTGCAGCTCACTTAAGTTGTTGAGCGGACTCGAAACAAAGTAAGGGCGCAGCTAGCTACGAGTTGGTTCCTCCGCGCACAGGTTTTCCATACAAAGCACGGTCATTCAAGGAAAATAACTTAAAAACTTAAAAAACTGATTGCTCAAACTTTAGCAACTTAGCTTTTCTGTCGTCTGCTTCCCGGCAAGGAGAAACTTTCTTGAACGGCCTGGTCCACACCATTATCTTCTCCTTCCCCCCGGTAAACCTTGTGGGCGAGGGAACCTTCCTTCTTTTGAGAAAGAAACAGAAAAATAAAGTAATGATATGGATCCTTGGGCTCGTTATCGCTTACCGGGGTCTGGTGCTGCACAAAGTGTCAGATAACATATGCGAAAAAAGGATTATAGCATAAAAAAACTGACAAGATGTGCGGGGGACATGAACTTTACTGGTGCACGGGGTCTGCGCCCGGCTTTGTACAAAGGATTACATGCAACAGCGGCAAGACTTGTACAAAAGGTGGTTGCTGGAAAAGCTTCCGGCAACCGCGCCCTACGGGTAAAACTTACGAAGATGTTCAATGTTCCAGGAGTTGCTCACCGGAATGCCATCTTCGGTCTCAAGGCGGACAACGCCGGGCCTAGTGACTCATTTCACCCGATAAGGGCCTTCCCACTTTGGCGTCAACTTGTTGGAATTCTTGGCGGACTGAACACGCCGAAGAACAAGGTCGCCTTCCTCGAAGCTCCTGGCTTTAACTTTGCGGCTATGGTAGCGACGCAAAGCTTGCTAGTAGCGAGCGACTCGCACAGCAGCCTAAAGACGGTCTTCCTCAAGGAGCAGCGCGTCATCTTGGCGCAACTGCTCTTGCTCGAGCTCATCATAAGCGAGCACTCGAGGTGACCCGTAAACGAGTTCCGTGGGGAGAACTGCCTCTGCTCCGTAGACTAGAGCAAAGGGTGTCTGGCCAGTGGCTCGATTTGGCGTCGTCCTGATCGACCAAAGAACCACCGGCAGCTCCTCGATCCAGTTTCTTCCGCACTTGTGCAGCCTGTCGAAAGTTCTGGTCTTGAGGCCTCGCAGCACTTCAGCCTTTGCCCTCTCCGCTTGACCGTTGCTTCTCGGATGAGCAACAGAAGCGAAGCAGACCTTGGTGCCAAGATCTTGGACGTACTGCATGAAGGTGCGGCTCGTAAATTGCATGCCGTTGTCGGTGATGATCCTGTTAGGGATCCCGAAACGGCAAACAATCGACCTGAAGAACTTGGCTGCTGACTGTGCTGTCACCTTCCTCACTGGTTCCACTTCTGGCCACTTTGTGAACTTGTCGATGGCGATGTACAAGAACTCAAAGCCCCCGACAGCTCGGGGAAAGGGGCCGAGGATGTCGAGCCCCCAGACCGAAAATGGCCAAGATAAAGGGATCGTCTGGAGAGCTTGAGCTGGCTGGTGTATCTGTTTGGAATGGAACTGGCACGCTTCACACTTGGTTACTTGTGCAGTTGCATCCTGGAGGGCTGTCGGCCAGAAGAAACCTTGTCGGAATGATTTGCCGACAGGTGCTCTTGCGCCAATGTGGTGACCACATATGCCTCCATGTATCTCTGCCAACAGCTGTTGTCCATCTTCCCGGCGAATGCACTTCAATTTCACACCGTTGAGTCTTATTCTGTACAGTGTGTTGTCGACAAACTTGTACATACTTGACTGCCGGGCTACTCTTTCCGCTTCTTCTTGCTCTTCGGGAAGCTCTCCTGTCTGAAGGAAACGGACGATCTGTTGCGCCCATGCTGGAGCTTGCGTCTCGACAACAAGGGCTAAAGGCATATCTGTTGCTGTGGGAACATCCGCTTCTACGGCAAGAACCTGCGGTTCGGCCGGAGCGTGATATTCCCCGGCAAGCTTGCCGGAGCAAAACTTGTCGGGAGCGTTTGCTTCAACGGAACAAACCAAGAGGTTCGCCGGAGCAGACTGCTCCTTAGCACTCTTGGCGTCGATCTTGGGGACCTTCTTGGCGGCGGCGTCGGGAAGCTCTGCCGGAAAGTAGTCATCAGAAACGAACTTCCTCTTCTTTCTCTGTCCAGTCGACGGTGTTACGGATGGTTGAGTCAGCTTGAGCACAAAAATCCCTGGTTCCACAGGTAACTTTAGTGCTGCACACTTTGACAGGCCGTCAGCAATATCGTTCTGAGCTCGTGGAACGTGTTCCATTTGCAGGCCGTCAAAGTGTGCTTCTAGCTTCCTTACTTCATCAACATATGCTTCCATCAACAGACTCTGATAGCTTTTGTTTACTTGGCGGACGACCAACTGCGAGTCACCCCTGACAATGAGCTTGCTGATCCCAAGGTCTGCCGCGATTCTGAGTCCGGCAAGCAAACCTTCATACTCTGCGGTATTGTTCGTTGCTTGCTCCTTGGGAAAATGCATCTGAACTACATACTTGAGGTGCTCTCCGGTGGGTGCGATAAGCAGCACGCCTGCGCCGGCGCCTTGCAGCGAGAAGGCACCATCAAAGTACATCAGCCACTCTTTGCTTGCCTCTTTGACGGGGATGCTTGTTTCTGGAGTTTCTTCGTCTGGTGTCGGCGTCCATTCCGCTATGAATTCTGCCAATGCTCTGCTCTGTATAGTGGAAGTACTCTCAAACTTGAGGCCAAAGCTTGACAGTTCCAGTGCCCACTCGACAATCCTGCCGGTTGCTTCTGGATTTTGCAGTATCCTCTTCAACGGAAAGCGAGTGACAACTGTTATCTCATGTGCCTGGAAGTAATGGCGCAGCTTTCTCGAGGCCATGAGAAGGCCGAAAAGGAATTTCTGTACGCCAGAATACCTTGATCTAGCCCCCTGTAGAAGGGAACTGACAAAGTAAACTGGGCGCTGCACCATTTTCCTCTGCACCTCCTTGCATGCCTGCGCAGACTCAACTTTGTCGGGGCCAGAGCTTGTCGGAGAAGCCCCCTGCTTGTCGCTGGATCCACTTGCCGCGGTTGCTGGCTCATCGTCCGCCTCCCTCTCCGCTACTAACGCAACACTAACCACTTGATTGGTTGCTGCCAGATATAGCAGCAACTTCTCTTGTGGCTTAGGTGCGACAAGTATTGGAGTGGAGGACAGGTACCTCTTCAAGTCCTGTAGCGCAGCCTCCGCTTCTGGAGTCCATTTCATCGGACCTGCCTTTTTCAATATTTTGAAAAACGGCAAGGCGCGCTCTGCGGACTTAGAGATAAATCTGCTGAGAGCAGCCACGCAACCAGCAAGCTTTCGTACATCCTTGACGCGCTTTGGTGCTTCAATCTGCTCGATGGCTTTGATCTTGTCGGGATTGGCTTCAATCCCCCACTGTGACACAAAGAACCCGAGAAGCTTGCCGGAAGGGACTCCGAACACGCACTTCTCGGGATTGAGCTTGAGGTTGATCCTGCGCAGATTTGCAAAAGTTTCATCTAGATCTTGAATCAGAGTAGCCTTGTTTTTGCTCTTGACCACTATATCATCCATGTAGGCTTCCACATTTCTGTGCATTTGCGGCACAAAAGCACGGTGGACTACCCTTGCGAATGTTGATCCAGCATTCTTCAAACCGAAAGGCATCCGTACGAAGCAGTACGTGCCACATGGGGTGATAAATGCGGTTTTCTCTTCATCCTCTTCTGCCATGAAGATCTGATGGTATCCTGAGTATGCATCAAGAAATGAAAGCAAATCACATCCGGCTGTGGAGTCAACAATCTGGTCAATACGCGGAAAGGGAAATGGGTCTTTGGGACAAGCTTTATTAACATCAGTGAAGTCAATACAAAGTCTCCATTTTCCGTTAGCCTTGCGCACAACAACAGGATTGGCCAACCACGTGGGATGAAGCACTCCTCTGACAAGGCCTGCTGCTTCCAACTTCTTGATTTCTTCTGCGATGAATTCTTGGCGCTCCACTGCCTGCTTCCTAACTCTCTGCTTGACGGGCCGCGCATGAGGACAGACGGCAAGGTGGTGCTCGATTACTTTCCTGGGAACACCGGGGATATCAGACGGTTGCCATGCAAACACGTCGACATTCGCCCGCAGGAAAGCAACGAGCGCGCTTTCCTATTTGGGGTCAAGAGTGGCGCTGATGGTGAAGGTACCACCAGTGCCATCCTCCTTGGCGGACACCTTCTTAGTCTCAGGTGGAGCTGCCATTGCCTTCTTACACTTGCCGGTGGAGCTCGATGGTGCGTCCTCGACGGTAGCGCAGCACTCCAAAGAGGTGCGCTTGCCGGAGTAGGCATCAGAGCTCTTGCCGGACTTGGTCTTCTTCTTCCCTCCGGGAGCTTCAGCGGCAAGTGTCTTGCGCTCTACTGCGGCTGCCGCTTCTCGGTAGATCTTGTCGGCACAGATAAGAGCATCCTTCTTGTTGCCAGGGACAGAGATGACACTTATTGGGCCTGGCATTTTCAGTATGTTGTACGCATAGTGAGATGCTTCCATGAACTTGGCGAGTGCCGGACGGCCAAGGATTCCATTGTAAGGTAATGGAAAGTCGGCAAAGTCAAACGTGACCCTCTCAGTCCTGAAGTTCAGCTCGCTGCCAAATGTGACCAGCAGCGTGATCTTTCCCTTCGGCTTGCTTCTTCCCGGGCTGATTCCTTGGAATGTGCCGGTCTCCTCGAGCTCGCTGTCAGGGATCTGAAGTTTCTGGAGGACCGCGGAGGATATCAGGTTCAAGCCAGCCCCGCCGTCAACTAGCATCTTCGTGACCTTGAGATTGCGGATAGTTGGAGAAACCAACATCGGCAAACACCCGACCGCAGTTACGCGATCAGGGTGGTCCTCAATGTCGAAGATGATAGGTGCGCTGGACCATTTCAGGGGCTTGCGTGACTCTATGGATGGCTCTGCTGCATTCACTTCCCGCATCCACTGCTTGAGTTGGCAGTGCGAAGTATGCAGAGAGGCGCCACCGTCAACGCACAGGACCTCTGTGGCTTTCTGAAATTCCTGCTCGTCGGCCTTGTCATCTTCCATGTCTTCGTCGTCGTCGTCATCTTCATCCTTGTCGCAGCCGCGGGGAGGTCTGTCTCCTTGCTGCTGCTTGGCCTTGCCGCGGCGTCCTCCTCGGCCGGGACGTTTCTTGCCGGATCCACCAGTTCCTTCCTGGGCCTTCTCCTTGTCGCGCCGCTCGTACTCAGCTTTCTGTTGCTCAACAAGCTGTTCGAGTTTCTTGCAGTTCTGGAGATCGTGACCCTTGGTGCGGTGAATCTTACAATACTGCTTGCCGGAGCTGTCCTGCTTGTCGGCGGCCGCCACAGGCTGGGCCTCCTTGTCGGAGCCACCAGCTTTAGCTTCCTTGGCGCCACCTCCTTTTCCAGTCTGCTCGACAGCTAGCACTTCCTTGCCCTTTTTCCTTCTGTTGTTCCGCCGCCGGCCTTTCCTTGTCGGGGCGGCATCCTCACTGTCGGATCCTCCTGCTCCTGTACTCTCTCCGGGGAGCCTCCTCCCCTCTTCAGCGCGTGCACACTTGTCGGCCAGGGTGTAAAGCTCGCTGACGTCTCTGATCTTACACATCGCCATCTCCTCCCTCATCCTTCAATTTCGCACGTTCTGATGGAACATGCTGATGATCGCGGCGGGGTGGACGTCTGGGATGTTGTGCTGTACACGGCTGAATCTCTGAATGTACTTGCGCAGTGGCTCTCCTTCCTTCTGGGCGAGCAGATGAAGATCGCTCTCTTGGCCGTGTGGCTTGTGGCTGCCTGTAAAGGCGCCGACAAACTGATGGCATAAATCTGCCCAAGAGGAGATGGAATTGTCCGGCAAGTGCATGAGCCAGGACCTGACGTTGGGCTTGAGTACCAGCGGGAAGTAGTTGGCAAGGATCTTGTCGTCCCGTCCCCCGGCAGCCTGCACCGCGATGGTGTAGATGCTGAGAAACTCCGACGGATGCGTCTTGCCGTCGTACTTCTCTGGTACGTCTGGTTTGAAATTCTTTGTGCTGGGCCACTGGACTTGCGGCAGCTCACGGGTGAACGCAGGACAACCTACCGCGTACGGCAGATCGCCTGGTTCCCCTGGCGCATGCATGTCAACAGAGGGCCCAGCGCGCTTGTCGGACTGACGTCGCGCTTCTCTTTGGCACTCGATGCGGGTTCGAGCGTCTTCTTGTTGTCGTTCATGGAGAACTTGGCGCTGGTCGCGACGAGCTCGTGGGTCCGACGACGCGGTGGAGCCGCTGTCAGGGTGGACCCGGCGAGTCGGCGATTTTGGCCTTCGTAGTGGAGAGTGCATGGAAGTCGCACCTCCCCCGGTCTTGTTGCCATCGGCTCGCGTCCGGCTGTCCTGCCGCGGCAGCGAGGTGCTTGGTTGCCACGCAGTGTCGCCGTTGGCGAAGCCGATGAGGCTCTGGATAGTGGCCCTCCATTCGTCGGTCTTGTCCGCCGTCGGAGGATAGTCTAGGAGCAGTTGAGCTCGCGCCAAGGCTTCTGCTGGAGTGGTGGGCGGCGGAGGTGAACGGTGCGAGCAGTGGGGCGTGCTCGGACTCCTAACCACGTTAGAAGGAGCAGTGCCTCGTCCAAGCGACCGTACTTCGCTCGAGCCAGCATGTTGACGTGCATGTTGGTCTTGAGCGCCACGAGAACCACCAGCTTGATCTTGGCCCAGAGGACGTATGGCGCTGCGAACGCCATGACGCTGCTGGTCCCGCGCCTCCTGAGAGGGGCGCGGTGCGCGCATGGACGCCGAGGTCTGTGCCGCCTTGTCCTTGGACTTGGCCGCACTGAGGGCTCCCTCATCGACGCCCATTCTTCCGCCGGCGTCCACTCCACCACCCGTTTGCTCCGGAGGCGGTGAAAGCGACGCAGACGGAACAGCTGCCTCCGAATCCTTCTTCTTCGGTGGCATGTCGATGAAGACGATGAAGATTTAGCTCGCGTGCACGCCAGATCGGGTTCGCACAATCTCGACGCCCCCTACCTGGCGCGCCAAAGATGTTGGGGAAACTGATCCACCAACACCTATGGGGACCGGGCCCCTTTCGGTTCGGAGGGGGGCAGAGGCCGCGCAAAGAGCGGATCGAGGCGAGTACCTTGTCGGGGTCACGCGGATGGGTGCGCTGGAGCATGGGTACAGAGTGGCAGCGGGCCCCCGGCGAGTACCTTGTCGGGGTCGTCGTCTTGTCGAGTCCAGAAGCTTGTCGCTCACCGGACCTTGCCGGGACGTGCGGCGCATCGCGGCAAGTTTCTTGAAGTGCCGTGGTTGGCCTTCCCGGCAAGCTCCTCTTGCCGGGGCCTTGTCTCTTCCCGGCAAGATCCTCTTGCCGGGGCCTTGTCTCTTCATCTTGAATGCTTTGTTCTTGAATGGCTCCAAAGGAACCCACGGAGGACTCTGGCGGTCGTCCGGCAAGCATTGCCGCGCGGCGCTGCAACTGCCCGTGCACAAGTTCGGGATACTAGGGTACCCCTACTCTAGTACACCGACACTCGCCTTCAACATCACCAGGGTCATCTCGTCTGATCTTATACCGCAATGCACCGCATACCGGGCATGCATTCAGATCCTTGTATGCACCGTGGTAGAGGATGCAGTCATTAGGGCATGCATTTATCTTCTCCACCTCCAATCCTAGAGGGCATACGACCTTCTTTGTTGCGTATGTACTGTCAGGCAATTCGTTATCCTTTGGAAGCTTCTTCTTCAATATTTTCAGTAGCTTCTCAAATCCTTTGTCAGCCACAACATTCTCTGCCTTCCACTGCAGCAATTCTAGTATGGTACCGAGCTTTGTGTTGCCATCTTTGCAATTGGGGCACAACCCTTTTTTTGTGATCCTCTAACATGCGATCGAACTTCAGCTTCTCCTTTTTACTTTCGCATTGCGTCCTTGCATTGACAATGACCTGGTGGAGATCAGCATCATCGGGCACATCGTCTGGTTCCTCTTGATCTTCAGCAGCTTCACCCGTTGCAGCATCATTGGGCACATTGTCTGGTTCCTCTTGATCTTCACCATCTCCCCCCGTTGCAGCATCACTGTATTCAGGGGGCACATAGTTGTCATCGTACTCTTCTTCTTCGCCGTCTTCCATCATAACCCCTATTTCTCCGTGCCTCGTCCAAACATTATAGTGTTGCATGAAACCCTTGTAAAGCAGGTGGGAGTGAAGGATTTTCCGGTTAGAGTAAGACCTCGTATTCCCACATTCAGTGCATGGACAACACATAAAACCATTCTGCTTGTTTGCCTTAACCGCATCGAGAAACTCATGCACGCCCTTAATGTACTCGGAGGTGTGTCTGTCACCGTACATCCATTGCCGGTTCATCTGCGTGCATTATATATAATTAAGTGTCCAAATTAATAGAAGTTCATCATCACATTAAAACCAAAGTGCATACATAGTTCTCATCTAACAACATATAGCTCTCCAGAGCATCTAATTAATTAAACCATACATTGAAACTATGTAAAACATTTCAATGCGAAAACAAATGCGATCATAATCGCAACCAAGGTAACAATTGATCCAACGGCATAATGATACTAAGCCTCGGTATGAATGGCATATTTTCTAATCTTTCTAATCTTCAAGCACATTGCATCCATCTTGATCTTGTGATCATCGACGACATCCGCAACATGCAACTCCAATATCATCTTCTCCTCCTCAATTTTTTTTTATTTTTTCCTTCAACAAATTGTTTTCTTCTTCAACTAAATTTAACCTCTCGACAATAGGGTCGGTTGGCATTTCCGATTCACATACATCCTACATAAGTAAAATCTATGTCATGTTGGTCGGCATAATTTTCATAAACAATAAATGAACCAATAGTTATAAAGATAATATATATACCACATCCGAATCATAGACAAGACGAGGGTCGACGGGGGCGGATACCAAAACCATCGCACTATATAAGATGCAATAATAAAAGTAAGAAAATAATACAAGTATCTATGTAAACATACAAGGAAGAATATTTTTCCTTTCAGAAAGAAGATAAGAACAAGAGGCTCACCACGGTGGTGCCGGCGATGAGCTCGGCGCGGGTGATCGACGGCGGTGAAGACGGGGACGGGGCGTGACGGACCGCTAAATCTAGACAAATATTGAGGAAAATGGAGCTTGGAGGTCAAGCTTGGAGAGGAGAAAGCTTAAGTAGTGTGGCTCGGGCATTCCATCGAACACCTTGTGTGCATAGGAGGTGAGCTAGAGCACCACCAAGCCCTCTCCCCCTCGGCCAAAAAAAAGCAGAGCAGTGTGCTCTGCTCTTACGCGAGGGGGTATATATAGGCACCTCATTGGTCCCGGTTGGTGGCATGAACTGAGACTAAAGGGGAGCCTTTGGTCCCGGTTCAAGCCACCAACCGGGACCAATGGTGGTGGGCCAGGAGCGAGGCCCATTGGTCCCGGTTCGTCCCGCCAACCGGGACCAAAAGGTCTAGATGAACCGGGACCAATGGCCCACGTGGCCCGGCCGCCCCCCTGGGCTCATGAACCGGGTCCAATGCCCCCATTGGTCCCGGTTCTGGACTGAACCAGGACTAATGGGCTGACCCGGCCTGGAGCAAAGCCCTGTTTTCTACTAGTGTAAGTTCATGAAAACAGAGTAACGCCTTAAGCAAGATGACATGATGTAGATGGATAAACTCACGCAATATGATGAAAACCCCATCTTGTTATCCTCGATGGCAACAATACAATACGTGCCTTGCCGCCCCTACTGTCACTAGGAAAGGACACCGCAAGATTGAACCCAAAGCTAAGCACTTCTCCCATTGCAAGAAAGATCAATCTAGTAGGCCAAACCAAACTGATAATTCAAAGAGACTTGCAAAGATAACCAATCATACATAAAAGAATTCAGAGAAGATTCAAATATTGCTCATAGATAGACTTGACCATAAACCCACAATTCATCGGTCTCAACAAACACACCGCAAAAAGAAGATTACATCGAATAGTTCCCCACAAGAGAGGGGGAGAACATTGTATTGAGATCCAAAAAGAGGGAAGAAGCCATCTAGCTACTAACTATGGACCCGTAGGTGTGAAGTAAACTACTCACACTTCATAGGAGGGGCTTGGATGGTGATGTAGAAGCCCTCCATGATCGATGCCCCCTCCGACGGAGCTCCGGAACAGGCCCCAAGATGGGATCTCGTGGATACAGAAAGTTGCGGCGGTGGAATTAGGTTTTTGGCTCCGTATCTGATCGTTTGGGGGTACGTTGGTATATATAGGAGGAAGGAGTACGTCGGTGGAGCTTCGAGGGGCCCACGAGGCAGGGGGGCGCGCCCTCCACCCTTGTGACCGCCTCGTGGCTTTCTTAACGGAGGGTCCAAGTCTCCTGGCTTCTCTCAAGAGCATAAGTATTTTACAGTGGGTGAACGAATTACTGTTGATCAATTGACAGAATTGAGCATAGTTATGAGAATATCTAGGTATGATCATGTATATAGGCATCACGTCCGAGAGAAGTAGACCGACTCCTGCCTACATCTACTACTATTACTCCACTCATCGACCGCTATCCAGCATGCATCTAGAGTATTAAGTTCATGAAAACAGAGTAACGCCTTAAGCAAGATGACATGATGTAGAGGGATAAACTCATGCAATATGATGAAAACCCCATCTTGTTATCCTCGATGGCAACAATACAATACGTGCCTTGCTACCCCTACTGTCACTGGGAAAGGACACCGAAAGATTGAACCCAAAGCTAAGCACTTCTCCCATTGCAAGAGAGATCAATCTAGTAGGCCAAACCAAACTGATAATTCGAAGATACTTGCAAAGATAACCAATCATACATAAAAGAATTCGGAGAAGATTCAAATATTGTTCATAGATAGACTTGATCATAAACCCACAATTCATCGGTCTCAACAAACACACCACGAAAAGAAGATTACATCGAATAGTTCTCCACAAGAGAGGGGGAGAACATTGTATTGAGATCCAAAAAGAGAGAAGAAGCCAACTAGCTAATAACTATGGACCCGTAGGTCTGAGGTGAACTACTCACACTTCATTGGAGGGGCTATGGTGATGATGTAGAAGCCCTCCGTGATGGATACCCCCTTTGGCGGAGCTCCGGAACCGGCCCCAAGATGGGATCTCGTGGATACAGAAAGTTGCAGCGGTGGAATTAGGGTTTTGGCTCCGTATCTGATTGTTTGGGGGTACGGAGGTATATATAGGAGGAAGGAGTACGTCGGTGGAGCAAGAGGAGGCCCACGAGGGTGGAGGGCGCGCCTAGGGGGGGGGGTAGGCGCGCCCCCTACCTCATGGCCTCCTCCTTTGTTTCTTGACGTAGGGTCCAAGTCTCCTAGATCATGTTCAGTGAGAAAATCACGTTCCCGAAGGTTTCATTCCGTTTGGACTCCTTTTGATATTCCTTTTCTTCCAAACCCAAAAATAGGCAAAAAACAACAATTCTGGCACAATCAGGGCCCAACCTAACTTTTCGCCTATTAAAGGCCCATGTTTTTATGGGCTTGAGATATTTACACATGTAAATGGCCTATTGTTATTGAGGGCCCAAATTATGTTTAAGCCTGTTAAAGGCCCACTATGGGCACAAGCCTACCAGAAAAATATGAAAGCTTATGCTGATTTAGGTCCAGATATTTTTAGTGGGCTACATGCAAATTTTGGCCCATAATTGTTTTTAGCCCATTTGGAATGGGCCCGACGAATGTTGGCATGTTGGGCTCCTACGAAGCTTTCGGCTGAATACATTACTAAGATAAACCTACACTATACAAAAATAGCATCGTAATTACTGCAGCCTTTGGTAGCATCATAAATGTTGTATCACAACAAAATAAATTCCAACCATACAACAAAAGTCCTATTGACATAAAGTTTACAGTCCTTGCAGATAAAAGCACCATCAGATGTATAGAAGCATAGATCATTTGACCTGAGTGCTAATGTTTCAGGCTTTAGAATCTGATGGAGCATCTCTTGAACAACGAAGCAAATGTCTGATAGTCTGGTTTCAAAACCATTCATGTCTTCACGACATTTCTCAACCACTATTCTTGTTTCCGAAACAACGTCCATTAGGGATTGTACTTGTGTCTGGAGCAAAGATATATCACTCTGTCTAGTCGGAAGATTTTGTTAAGTAGGCAATCTGGACGAGGTTACCTTGACAACCAAACCAGAATTACGCAGGAAGGTGCTTTTTGCACTATTAGTGGATAGATACTGGCACACTGCAGCAAGAGGTGACATTCTGCATGTGGTAGCCTCGTCACCTTCAGGTGGTTGTGGTTGTTCAATCATTTGTTCCATAGCTTGCTGAAAGTTTGAACTTGTAGATTAGTGTACCAGATAAGTTACTAATGAGACAAAAACAAACAAAGTAGGTTTCACGTTTATACATAACTTATGTTGGTGAACTACTATAATACATTAGCATGTATTGCAGTGCCAACTACATAATAAAATCACTTTCGGAACATATGTCCATGTAGCATGCCTACTATATTGTCTATTTCCTCACATTCGTTGACATCTAAGGATAAAGAGACATGGTTTAAAGTAGGATGAACATAGTATGACATCATTCATATCATGGGCAAACAGATATAAAACAAATAGGCTATTGTATCATTGTGTGCGCACGTGAACATCACAACTAGATTACAGATCAAGACCAAAAGAATATCCTTCATCTCTTTTAAACCATGTAAGGCGAAATGATACGTTAATACAACTGTGTATAAAAGTGAACGGAGTAACTGACATTGGCTGCAAACCAAGCAGTTAAATGAACACATCATAGAAAAAAATTAGTTCAAAGGCAGGAGGAGTAAGGACTTACAACAGTGGCTTGAACTGGTGTGCTCATGTCCTTCATCTTGCTGGTGTGGCAATCCTTGAAGATTTGCACTGCATTCGGTTCAGGTTCTTTTTGGTCGCACGGGTTTTCCTCTGTATTTGGAACAAGTCAATGTAGATACGATAATATCAAATAGAAAAAAGAAGGAACTAGCAGCTATTTACAAGAGCCTTGCAGTGTGCAATATAGCTATGAGATCCTGTTGTCTGTTAGAATTTCACTTTAGAACGGTTGGTCTTGTTCTTCAAACAGTTATCCTAGAAGAAGATACACTTGTAAGGCACATACATAAATACAAGTTCAATATGTGGTCTGATCAAATACATATACCCTACCTGATACTTTGGATCAGACCAGTGTTTAACAAGGGCTGTCCAGTCTTCATCTGTAATATTCCATTGGAGATGTTTGGGCGACTTCATTGTTAGCCTTGCCTTCAAAGTGAGATTTTCTAAGGTGATACTGATACTGTCACAGAGCAGCCTAAAAAACATGAGTGCATGCTTGTTTAGTTGCATCATCTTTCGGATCCAACTTGAACCTCATCTGTTGAAAAAAGAATGTGAGTCTTATTAGGAGGAAGCTAGAAAGTACGGCATAGAGCAAGACAATATTACAAATTGCGATGAATAACATTACTTACGGATAAATGGTCAAGGAAGGTGTTAAAATGGGTATTGTCTTTCTCATTCCTGTACTGGATCCACGTTGGGAGGATACGTGCATGACACCTGACGACAATGGCTGCCTCTGATACTAACTTGGCTGACTCTGTAGCATCACGTGGCCCTTTTAAACCTGCCTCAAAATGGATCTCCATTCTTCCTCCTTCAAATTTTGTTAATCTATCAAGCATTATCCTTGATGTCTATTTCCGCTTGCGCCGTGGTGGTAGTTCAACAACGAATATGGAAAGCGTTAATGCACTTCAAATTGTGAGAGTACATATAAAGGAGCATGCAATTGCAACTTGACTCGGTCAGGTACCATCTTGGTGTTGATGCTCATGAGGTTCATCTGATCTTGCCAAGTCCTGTTGTGTCAGCAGTGCTTCGGAAGTAGTGTTAGGTGTGAAGGCAGCTTGGGAACTGGCTAGTTCTAGAGCAAACGAATGAGTAACTCATTGAGATGCTGGTACAGTTGAAGCGGATGCTCTAGCTGGTGGAGCAGGTGATACTGTGTTTGTAGATTTATCCGGTGGACTTGGACCTTCTACTGCACTATAAGTACTAGCAGAATCTCGAGGGCAGATCCTTTTCCATTTCACCCGACGAGTAACACCATTCCCTACTATATTATTTTCCTTGCACTTTTTTGACTTTGCCATGTCAAGTCGTACCCACAACACAAAAGAATAAAATCGCTCTTCAGAACTCCTTGATGCATGATACAGACAAGCAATACTTTGATTTAAGACAACCGTATGAGGATGGAATATGTAAGAAAAACAGGACGACGTGACATATTCACAGCTATGATGTGTAAACTAAGCAGAAGGATTTTCAAGAAAATAGAAGTAATGCAAGCTAGACACCATATGAAAGATGCAACCAATATCACTCCGCCAAATTAAAAGTGTCTTGTCATAAGTGGCATTTTGAAGAATTAGAAGCAGTACAATGTAGAAATCAATGCAAGATGCAACCACTATCAAACTGCCATGTTAAAAGCTTCCAATCATGAGTGACTGATGCGGGATACACAACAACAGTACTTTGATGTAAGAACATGGTATGATTGATAGATGCAGTGTATTCTAGACACAGAAAGGCATGTCATATGCACATGTATAACGTATAAACTCAGTAGGTGCAATTTAATCAAAATAGAAGAAATACAGGCTAGACAACATGTGCAACATGAAACCAATTATCACATTGTCAACTTAGAGCAAGCACCTGCGATGGTGGAGTACGAGAGATAAACTCATCATGTAGACTTGGGAATTCAACTTCATTAGCAGTAGCAGTGGCAAATCTAGAGAGTCTCTGTTTGCGTCGGTCTGGAGGACCAACAGCATCCCCTAACTTACTCTTTTCCTTTCTATTTTCTGATATTTACTTAAGAAGTCAAAACCAAAAGAAGATGAGTAAAATTAGCTTTGCATAACTGATACGTCTCCAACGTATCTATAATTTTTGACTGATCCATGCTATATTATCTACTGTTTTGGATGTCTATGGGCTTTATTATACACTTTTATATCATTTTTGGGACTAACCTATTAACCTAGAGCCTAGTGCCAGTTTCTGTTTTTACCTTGTTTTAGGGTTTCGAAGAAAAGGAAGATCAAACGGAGTCCAATTGACCTGAAACTTCACGGAACTCATTTTTGGAAGGAAAGAAGCCCAGAAGACTTGAAGTGCATGTAAGGGAAGCTTCGAGGAGGCCACGAGGTAGGGGGCATGCCCACCCCCTGGGCGTGCCCTCCACCCTCATGGGCCCCTCGTGGCCCCCCTGACGTACTTCTTCCGCCTATATATCTCCATATACCCTAAAAACATCCGAGAGCACAATAGATCGGGAGTTCCACCGCCAGAAGCCTCCGTAGCCACCGAAAGCCAATCTAGACCCGTTCCGGCACCCTGCCGGAGGGGGAATCCTTCTCGGGTGGCCATCTTCATCATCCCGGTGCTCTCCATGACGAGGAGGGAGTAGTTCTCCCTCGGGGCTGAGGGTATGTACCAGAAGCTATGTGTTTGATCTCTCTCTCTCTCTCTCGTGTTCTTGAGATGATACGATCTTGATGTATCGCAAGCTTTGCTATTATAGTTGGATCTTATGATGTTTCTCCTCCCCCTCTACTCTCTTGTAATGAATTGAGTTTCCCCTTTGAAGTTATCTTATCGGATTGAGTCTTTAAAGATTTGAGAACACTTGATGTATGTCTTGCCGTGTGTATCCGTGGTGACAATGGGATACCACGTGATTCACTTGATGTATGTTTTGGTGATCAACTTGCGGGTTCCGCCCATGAACCTATGCATAGGGGTTGGCACACGTTTTCGTCGTGATTCTCTGGTAGAACTTTGGGGCACTCTTTGAGGTTCTATGTGTTGGTTGAATAGATGAATCTGAGATTGTGTGATGCATATCGTATAATCATACCCACGGATACTTGAGGTGACATTGGAGTATCTAGGTGACATTAGGGTTTTGGTTGATTTGTGTCTTAAGGTGTTATTCTAGTATGAACTCTAGGGTTGTTTGTGAAACTTATAGTAATAGCCCAATGGATTGATTGGAAAGAATAACTTTGAGGTGGTTTCGTACCCTACCATAATCTCTTCGTTCGTTCTCCACTATTAGTGACTTTGGAGTGACTCTTGGTTGCATGTTGAGGGATAGTTATGTGATCCAATTATGTTATTATTGTTGAGAGGACTTGCACTAGTGAAAGTATGAACCCTAGGCCTTGTTTCCTAGCATTGCAATACCGTTTACCCTCACTCTTATCATTAGTTACCTTGCTGTTTTTATAATTTCAGATTACAGATATTCATATCTGTCATCCATATACCACTTGTATCACCATCTCTTCGCCGAACTAGTGCACCTATACAATTTACTATTGTATTGGGTGTGTTGGGGACACAAGAGACTCTTTGTTATTTGGTTGCAGGGTTGCTTGAGAGAGACCATCTTCATCCTACGCCTCCTACGGATTGATAAACCTTAGGTCATCCACTTGAGGGAAATTTGCTACTGTCCTACAAACCTCTCCACTTGGAGGCCCAACAACGTCTACAAGAAGAAGGTTGTGTAGTAGACATCAAGCTCTTTTATGGCGCCGTTGCCGGGGAGGTGAGTGCTTGAAGGTATATCTTTAGATCTTGCAATCGAGTCTTTTAGTTTCTTGTTTTATCACTACTTTAGTTTATAAAAGAAAATTAATTAAAATGGAATTGAGTCTGTCTCATACGCTTCATCTTTTTAATATCTTTCGTGAGTATGATGGAAAGGAAAATTGTGCCAAAGTGTTAGAAGAAGAATGCATTAAAATGTTTGGCACTAAATATTTGAATGATGAGCATGATTGCAATGTTGTTAGTATGAACTCCTTGAATATCCATGGTACTAATGATGATTGCACTAGTTACGATGAAAATGTCTCCTATAAACATGTCAATTTTTGTGGAGTGCATTGGGTTTATAAGTACACACCAAATAGGGAAGATAGATATTGCAACAGGCATAAGTACTTAGAAACTAAATTGTTGCAAGAAAGTCTTGATGATTGTGCTGAAAAATTCAATATTTTTTGCGCCCCTTGTGAACTTTGCAATGAACATGGTCATTTAAATCTCCAATGTGAACTGTTTCATGACCGAATCGTATCCAAAAATTGTGATAATTTGATTACCCTTGAGCATCATAAAGAGCTTAGTATTCTTTTGGGGTATGAGGAAATGAAATGTATAACTGAGGGTATTCCAAAGTTTAATCTTGATAGATTTCTTGATTTTGATCTAGAGAAAATTTATATGTATTGTGCGGTGAATTGTATTGAAAATCCTTATATTGCCAACTATATAAAGATGAAGAGAATACTAATGAAAGGGAAGAGACTTCCCAATACCCTCCTATTATTTCTTATGATGAATCAGGTAATGAGGAGGAGTGTCCTATTCAACCAATCTAATTAATAAGGAGCTCCAAAAAGAGGATTGAACCCACACATGATGTGGTGAAGAAGAAGAAAAGAAAAAGGAAGAGAGGTAAAAAGATATCTCTCCCAAATAATGTTGCTCCTATTACTATTGTGCCTCATGAAAATATAGTTGTGGAAGATAATGGTACTTCTTATGATCTTGAAAATCTTTTTGGCACTTGCTTGGAAGAATATGATAATTGCTATAGTATTGGTGCTATCTATACTGTTAATGATGAGAGTGATTATGATTATGATATGAAAAGGCCCAAGCTTGGGGATGCTATGTTTGATGAAGATGATGTTTTTGAGAATATATTTGCTGCAATTAATGTTTGTCCCAAGCTTGGGGAAGCTACGCTTAATGAAGATGATATTCTTAGTCTCCCAAGTTTTGATATGCAAATTTATAATGATGATAGCATGCCTCCTACCTATGATGATTATTGTGATGATACTTATGTTATAAAAAGTAGTGATTATATCTATAAAACTTGTCATGATTATGGTTACCCTTTTTCTGAACATTACTCTTTTAATGTGGAAACAATTTATAGTATTCGAGTTTCTTATGATACTCCCACTATTATTCATGAGAAGAATTTTGCTTGTGTGGAGATTAATAAGATTCCTATGCTTGTAGATCATGAAAAGAATGCTTTATGTTATAGTTATATTGTTGAATTCATTCATGAAGCTACTGAAAATTATTATGAGGGAGGAATATCTGCTTGTAGGAATTGCAATAATATCAAGTTTCCTCTCTATGTGCTTAAAATCTTGAAGTTATGCTTGTTTCACCTTCCTATGCAAGTTGATTCTTGTTCCCATAAGTTGTTTGCTCACAAGATCCCTATGCATAGGAAGTGGGTTAGACTTAAATGTGCTAGTTATATTCTTCATGATGCTCTCTTTATGTTTCAATTCTTATCTTTTATGTGAGCATCATTGAAATCATCATTCCTAGCTAGGGGCGTTAAACGATAGCGCTTGTTGGGAGGCAACCCAATTTTCTTTTTGTTCCTTGCTTTTTGCTCCTATTTAGTAATAAATAATTCATATAGCCTATGTTTATATGTGGTTTTATGCTTTTAATTAGTGTTTGTGCCAAGTAGAACCTTTGGGAAGACTTGGGGAGAGTCTTGTTGATTATGCTGTAAAAAACAGAAACTTTAGCGCTCACGAGAATTGCTGCCATATTTATTTGGAGAGTGATATTTAGTTAATTCTTTTTGAGTATGATTAATATATAAATTCCTCAGGTCCATCAATTTATTTGAGAATTTTATGAGTTACAGAAGTATACGTTTGATCCAGATTACTACAGACGCTTCTGTTTTTGACAGATTCTGTTTTTCATGTGTTGTTTACTTATTTTAATGAATCTATGGCTAGTGAAAGAGTTTACAAACCATAGAGAAGTTGGAATATAGTAGGTTTAACACCAATATAAATAAAGAATGAGTTCATTACAGTAATTTGAAGTGGTGTTTTGTTTTCTTTCGCTAACGGAGCTCACGAGTTTTCTGTTAAGTTTTGTGTTGTGAAGTTTTCAAGTTTTGGGTAAAGATTCGATGGACTATGGAATAAGGAGTGGCAAGAGACTAAGCTTGGGGATGCCCAAGGCACCCCAAGGTAATATTCAAGGACAACCAAAAGACTAAGCTTGGATGCCCCGGAAGGCATCCCCTCTTTCGTCTTCGTTCATCGGTAACTTTACTTGGAGCTATATTTTTATTCGCCACATGATATGTGTTATGCTTGGATCGTCAATTTTATTTTATTTAGTTTTTCTTGCTGTTTGAATAAAATACCAAGATCTGAAATTATTAAATGTTAGAGAGTCTTCACATAGTTGCATAATTATTTAACTACTCATTGATCGTCACTTATATCTTTCGGAGTAGTTTGTCATTCGCTCTAGAGCTTCACTTATATCTTTTAGAGCATGGTGGTAGTTTTATTTTGAAGAAATAGATGAACTCTCATGCTTCACTTATATTATTCTGAGAGTCTTAAATAGCATGGTAATTTGCTTAAATAATCCTAATATGCTAGGCACCTAAGAATAGTAAAATCTTTCTTATGAGTGTGTTGAATACTAAGAGAAGTTTGATACTTGATGATTGTTTTGAGATATTGAGGTAATAATATCAAAGTCGTGCTAGTTGAGTAGTTGTGAATTTGAGAAGTGCTTGTGTTAAAGTTTGCAAGTCCCGTAGCATGCACGTATGGTAAACGTTATGTAACAAATTTGAAACATGAGGTGTTATTTGATTGTCCTCCTTATGAGTGGCGGTCGGGGACGAGCGATGGTCTTTTCCTACCAATCTATCCCTCTAGGAGCATGTGCGTTGTGCCGAGGTTTTTGATGACTTGTAGATTTTTGCAATAAGTATGTGAGTTCTTTATGACTAATGTTGAGTCCATGGATTATACGCACTCTCACCCTTCCATCCTTGCTAGCCTCTTCGGTACCGTGCATTGCCCTTTCTCACATTGAGAGTTGGTGCAAACTTCGCCGGTGCATCCAAACCTCGTGATATGATACACACTTTCACACATAAACCTCCTTATATCTTCCTCAAAACAGCCACCATACCTACCTCTTATGGCATTTCCATAACCATTCCGAGATATATTGCCATGCAACTTTCCACTGTTCCATTTATTATGACACACATCATCATTGTCATATTGCTTTGCATGATCATGTAGTTGATATAGTATTTGTGGCAAAGCCACCATTCATAATTCTTTCATACATTCCACTCTTGGTCCATTGCATATCCCGGTACACCGCCGGAGGCATTCATATAGAGTCATCTTTGTTCTAGTATCGAGTTGTAAATAAATAGAAGTGTGATGATCATCATTTTCTAGAGCATTGTCCCAAGTGAGGAATAAAAAAAAGAGAAAGGCCATAATAAAAAAGAAAAGGCCCAAAAAAGAGAAAGGCCATAAAAAGGGAAAGGCCCAAAAAAAGAGAGAAAAGGAGAGAAGGGACAATGCTACTATCCTTTGCCACACTTGTGCTTCAAAGTAGCACCATGATCTTCATAGTAGAGAGTCTCTCATGTTATCACTTTCATATACTAGTGGGAATTTTTCATTATAGAACTTGGCTTGTATATTCCAACAATGGGCCTCCTCAAGTGCCCTAGGTCTTCGTGAGCAAGCAAGTTGGATACACACCCACTTAGTTTTTTTTGTTGAGCTTTCATACATTTATAGGTCTAGTGCATCCATTGCATGGCAATCCCTACTCCTTGCATTAACATCAATCGATGGGCATCTCCATAGACCATTGACTAGCCTCATTGATGTGAGGCTTTCTCCTTTTTGTCTTCTCCACATAACCCCCTCATCATATTCTATTCCACCCATAGTGCTATATCCATGGCTCGCGCTCATGTATTGTGTGAAGGTTTATGAGTTTGAGATTACTAAAGTATGAAACAATTGCTTGGCTTGTCATCGGGGTTGTGCATGATGAGAGCATTCTTGTGTGACGAAAATGGAGCGTGACTAAACTATATGATTTTGTAGGGATGAACTTTCTTTGGCCATGTTATTTTGAGAAGACATGATTGCTTAGTTAGTATGCTTGAAGTATTATTATTTTTATGTTAATATGAACTTTTATCTTGAATCTTTCGGATCTGAATATTCATGCCACAATTAAGAAGAATTACACTGAAATTATGCCAAGTAGCACTCCGCATCAAAAATTCTGTTTTTATCATTTACCTACTCGAGGACGAGGAGTAATTAAGCTTGGGGATGCTGATACGTCTCCAACGGATCTATAATTTTTTATTGCTCCATGCTATGTTATATACTGTTTTGGATGTTTATGGGCTTTATTATACACTTTTATATCATTTTTGGGACTAACCTATTGACCCAGAGCCCAGTGCCAGTTTCTGTTTTTACCTTGTTTTAGGGTTTCGAAGAAAAGGAAAATCAAACGGATCCAATTGACCTGAAACTTCACGGAGCTCTTTTTTGGAAGGAAAGAAGCTCAGAAGACTTGAAGTTCATGTAAGGGAAGCTTCGAGGAGGCCACGAGGTAGGGGGCGCACCCTCCACCCTCGTGGGCCCCTTGTGGCCCCCCTGACGTACTTCCTCCACCTATATATCTCCATATACCCTAAAAACATCCGAGAGCACAATAGATCGGGAGTTCCGCTGCCAGAAGCCTTCGTAGCCACCGAAAGCCAATCTACACCCGTTCCGGCATCCTGCCAGAGGGGGAATCCTTCTCCGGTGGCCATCTTCATCATCCCGGTGCTCTCCATGACGAGGAGGGAGTAGTTCTCCCTCGGGGTTGAGGGTATGTACCAGTAGCTATGTGTTTGATCTCTCTCTCTCTCGTGTTCTTGAGATGATACGATCTTGATGTATCGCGAGCTTTGCTATTATAGTTGGATCTTATGATGTTTCTCCCCCCCTCTACTCTCTTGTAATGAATTGAGTTTCCCCTTTGAAGTTATCTTATCGGATTGAGTCTTTAAAGATTTGAGAACACTTGATGTATGTCTTGCCGTGCGTATCTGTGGTGACAATGGGATACCACGTGATTCACTTAATGTTTTTTTGGTGATCAACTTGCGGGTTCCGCCCATGAACCTATGCATAGGGGTTGGCACACGTTTTCGTCGTGATCCTCCGGTAGAACTTTGGGGCACTCTTTGAGGTTCTATGTGTTGGTTGAATAGATGAATCTGAGATTGTGTGATGCATATCGTATAATCATACCCACGGATACTTGAGGTGACATTGGAGTATCTAGGTGACATTAGGGTTTTTGTTGATTTGTGTCTTAAGGTGTTATTCAAGTACGAACTCTAGGGTTGTTTGTGACACTTATAGGAATAGCCCAATGGATTGATTGGAAAGAATAACTTTGAGGTGGTTTCGTACCCTACCATATTCTCTTCGTTCGTTCTCCGCTATTGGTGACTTTTGAGTGACTCTTCGTTGCATGTTGAGGGATAGTTATGTGATCTAATTATGTTATTATTGTTGAGAGGACTTGCACTAGTGAAAGTATGAACCCTAGGCCTTGTTTCCTAGCATTGCAATACCGTTTACGCTCACTTTTATCATTAGTTACCTTGTTGTTTTTTATAATTTCAGATTACAAATATTCATATCTATCATCCATATACCACTTGTATCACCATCTCTTCGCCGAACTAGTGCACCTATAGAATTTACTATTGTATTGGGTGTGTTGGGGACACAAGAGACTCTTTGTTATTTGGTTGCAGGGTTGCTTGAGAGAGACCATCTTCATCCTACGCCTCCTACGGATTGGTAAACCTTATGTCATCCACTTGAGGGAAATTTGCTACTGTCCTACAAACCTCTGCACTTGGAGGCCCAACAACGTCTACAAGAAGAGGGTTGTGTAGTAGACATCAATAACTGGTTGATGCATGATGTAGACGAACACTACTTTGATGTAAGGCAAGCGTGGGATAGGATGATAGAATATATACAAAAAAGACAGCACTGCATATTCAGACGTACGATAGGAGGATGGAATATGTATGAAAAACAGTAAGCAGAAGGCATTTCAACAAAATTAGAAGAAATAAAAGATAGGCACCATATGAACATGCAACCAATATCACTCTATCAGGTAAAAAGTGTCTCGTCGTAAGTGCCATTTCAAGAAATTAGAAGCAGTACAAGCTAGAAGACAATGCAAGATGCAACCTACATCACACTCCCAAGTTAAATTTGTCTTATGGGTAAGTGATCGTTGCAGGTATAAGTTGTAAGCTACGCAGATGCAATTAAACAAAATCATAAGCAATACAAACTAGACATCATACGGAACACACAACCACATATAACAGTTCCAAGTTAGATCAAGCACCTGTGATGGTGTAGTAGGGGAGATGTGCTCATCATCTACACGTATGTTCTAGAAACAGGAACATGTGTCATATTCACAGGCATTATGTGTAAAGTAAGCAGATGCAATTCAACAAAGTTAGAAGAAATACAAGCTAGACATCATACGCAACATGAAACCACATATAATTGTGCCAAGTTAGAGCAAGCACCTGTGATGGTGGAGTAGGGGAGATGTGCTCATCATCTACACAACTACATTGACTGTCCAGCCTTGTGTTGTCTTGCGAATCTTGTTGGGAGGATGGCGGAGTAGAATCTGTAGAGACCCTCTATTTGAGTTGCTCCGAAGGACCACCATCATCCACTACCGGACTAATTTCCTTCAGCTGTATTGATTTTGCATTGTGAAGTCAAACCGATAAGAAAAAGGAATAAAATTCACTCTTCAGAACTCATTCATGCATGATACTGACAAACACTACTCGGATGAAAGGCAAACACATGATACTAGGATGAAATATGTACGAAAAACAGGAAGCGTGACATATTCACACCTATGATGCGGTAAGTAAGCAGAAGGCATTTCAACAAATTAGAAGCACTACAAGCTAGACACCATATGAAAGGTGCAACCAATATCACTCTGCCAAGTTCAAACTGTCTGGCATTTCAACAAATTCGAGGTAGTACATGCTAGAAATCATATGCAAGACACAACCAATATCATAGTGGCGACTTAAAGGTGCCTTACCATAAGTGACTGATGCGGGATATGCAAGAACAGTAGTCTGATGTAAGAACATGGTGTGATCAGATATAGTATGTTCTAGAAACAGGAACACATGTCATATTCACAGGCATTATGTGTAAAGTAAGCAGATGCAATTCAACAAAGTTAGAAGCAATACAAGCTAGACATCATACGCAACATGCAACCACATATAATAGTGTCAGGTTAGAGCAAGCACCTGTGATGGTGGAGTAGGGGAGATGTGCTCATCATCTACACAGCTACGTTGACTGTCTAGCCTTACGTTATCTTACGAATCTTTTTGGGAGGATGGCGGAGTTGAATCTGTAGAGACCCTCCATTTCAGCTGCTTGGAAGGACCACCATCATCCAATGACTTACCAATTTCCTTCCGCTTTATTGATTTTGCATTGTGAGGTCAAACCGACAAGAAAAAGGAATAAAATTCGCTCTTCAGAACTCATTCATGCATGATACTGACGAACACCACTCTGATGAAAGGCAAAGTCATGATACGAGGATGGAATATGTACGAAAAACTGGACGGCTTGACATATTCACACCTATGATGTGGTAACTAAGTGGAAGGCACTTCAACAAATTAGAAGCACTGCAAGCTAGACACCATATGGAAGGTGCAATCAATATCACTCTGCCAAGTTAAAATTGTCTCGTCATAGGTGGCGTTCATCAAACTAGAAGCACTACATGCAATAAATCATATTCGAGACGCAAACCAATATCACACTGCCAACTTAAAGGTGTCCCATCGTATGTGACTGATGCAGGATACACAAGAAGAGTAGTTTCATGTAAGAACATGGTGCGATAGACAGATATAGTATGTACCAAAAACAGGAAAGCATGTCATATTCACACATATCATGTGTAAGCTAAGCAGATGCAGTTTACACTAATTAGGAGCAATACAAGCTAGACACCATGTGCAACATGCAACCAGATATCACACTTCCAAGTTAGAGCAAGCACCTTGGATGGTGGAGTAGGGGAGCAGAGACTTGGGACTTGTAATGCACTAGCAATACAAGGAGAATCCGTACAGACGCTCCGTTTACGTTGCTGCAGAGGACCACCATCATCGCCTTCCTTACTCTTGTCCTTCCTCTTTTTTGATTTTGCCTTGTCAAGTCAAACCCACAAGAAAAAGGAATACGATTTGCTCTTCAGAACTCATTGATGCATGATACTGACGAACACTAATTTCATGTAAGGCAGCCGCATGATAGGAGGATGGAATATGTATGAAAAATAGGACGGCATGACATATTGACATGTATGATGTATAAAGTGTAAACTAAGCACAAGGTGTTTGAACTAGTTATAAGCAATGCAAGCTAGAAACCATATGAAAGATGAAACCAATATCACTCTGCCAAATTAAAAGGGTGGCCTAACAAATGTATTTGACCAAATTAGAAGCAATACATAGCAACAAGCTAGAACTAATATGCAATATGCAATGAATAAGGGTGTCTCATCGTAAGTGATTAATGCAGGATATAGAAGAGAGGTAGTTTCATGTAAGAACATGGTTAACATATAGATGTAGTGTGTACCAAAAATAGGAAGGCATGTCATATTCGCAGGTATAAGTAAACTAAGCAGATGCAATTTACCCTAATTAGAAGCATTACAAGCTAGACACCATATGCAATATGCAACCACATATCACACTACGAAGTTAGAGCAAGCACCTGCGATGGTGGTGTAGGGGAAGTGCGGTCTTCAGGTATAGAGCTACGTTCAATATCTTCATTTAGGCTTGCTATTTCTTGAGAATCATGTGGAGAGGATGAAAGCACTCTTTATAAGAGTAGCGCGTCTCATACTAACCCACGGGCGTGACTGTCTCATCATAAGCGATAGATGCGGGATACACAAGAACAATAGTTTGATGTAAGAACATGGTGTGATAGGCAGATGTAGTATGTACCAAAAACAGGAAGGCGTGTCATATTCACATGTATAATGTTTAAGCTAAGGAGATGCAATTTAACAAATTAGGAGCAATACAACCTAGGCACCATATGCAACATGCAACCAGATATCACACTACCATGTTAGAGCAAGCACCTGGGGTTGTGGAGTAGGGGAGATGAGATTTGGAACTTGCACTGCAGTAGGAGTAGCAGGAGAATCTGCAGAGATCATTTGTTTCGGTTGCTCCAGACGACCACCATCATTCCGTGCCTTCAACCTTTTAGATTTTTCCTTGTCAAGTAAACACATAAGAAAAAGGAATGAAATTCGCACTTCCAAATTCGTTGATGCATGATACTGACGAACACAACTTTTATGTATGGCAACCACATTGTAGGAGGATGGAATATGTATGAAAAACGCTAAGCAGAAGGCATTTCAACAAATTGAAGCAATGCAATCTAGACACCATATGAAATATTGAAAGTGCGTTATATCGACTAGAGGGGGTGAATAGGTGATTTTTATGAATTCTTCACTGAGGAATTTTAGGGTGAGGACATTCTTGAGTGAAGAAGTACTTGCAGCGGAATAAGTACTCAGAAGTAAACATAAGAGATCATGAGCATGGTCTTCATGATGAAATGAAAAACAAGCATAGAGTACAAAAAGCGTAAACACATGATAACACAGGATGAAGACAATCAGACTGAAGAAATTGAACTAAGGAAATAGATAAAGTCTTCAGTCAAAGTCTTCAAACAGATATGAACAAGCACACAACACAGAAATGAGGAAACAGAAGGGTTTAGGAAATGGAACCAGTTAGCTCGATGAAGATAATGATTTGGTAGACCAGTTCCAACTGCTGTGACAGTTGTACGTCTGGTTAGGACGGCTAGGTATTTAAACCTGAGGACACACAGTCCCGGACACCCAGTCCTGAACACGCAGCTTAGGACACTCAGTCCTCACCATATTCCCCTTGAGCTAAGGTCACACAGACCTCGCTCAAACCTTCACAGACTCGGTCACTCGGCAATCCACAATTTCCTCTTGGATGCTCTAGACCATGACGCCTAACCGTCTGGAAGATGCATAGTCTTCAAAGGTAACAAGCGTCGGATCCACGCAGGATCAATCTCTTCAGTGATGCTCAATCACTTTGGGTTTGTAGGTGTTTGGGTTTGGGTTTTCCTCACTTGATTATTTTCACTCAAAGTCCTCGGAGGATGGGATGCTCTCAAATGACAAGTGTCAGTTTCTCTCGGAGCAGCCAACCAGCTAGTGGTTGTAGGGGCGGCTATTTATAGCCTAGGGAGCAGCCCGACATGATAAGACATAAATGCCCTTCAATGATATGACCGTTAGGTGGAACGATATTTTGGGACAGCTAGCGCGTAGCACAGCAACGATCGGAAATTTGACTAACAAATTCCTCAGGGCTACCATGTTCCTCACTGTGTAGGCAATCCGCACTGGCAACTTCCTAACTCCTCAGTCAGAACAAATTCCTCAGAGACCAGAAGAACTTCGTCTCTGTCACTGAAGAAATTTGACTGAATTGTATGAGATTTCCAATGGCTTCACTCGAAGGGATTGGTAGGTGTAGGATTTGAGTTCAGCATCACTTGGAAATTTTTCCTTAGTATTTCCTCTACCCCCTTTAACAGTACGGTGTTTCCTATGACTCAAGAAAGAGAAAAAGAAACTACAAAAACAAAAGTCTTCATGCTCCTAGAATGAATACCAAGTCTTCAGGATCACACCAATTTCTTCACTTTCAAAGTCTACAGAAAGTCTTAAGTTGAAGAACTTCATTTTTAGGGGTCGACTTTCTCTGTAACTATCAAACTCCTCATAGACTTATAGACCTATGTACACTCACAAACGCATCAGTCCCTTAACCTATTAGTCTTCAATACACCAAAATCACTAAGGGGCACTAGATGCACTTACAATCTGCCCCTATTTGGTGATTGATAAACATATGAAGTGTAAATACTGATATTGACAGGAATGCCATGTATGATGTTGAATAGCAGATTCTTCATGATGCCAACAATTTCCTCACCATACGAGTCATGGCCTTTGATAGGACTCATTGTCCTCGTCAGAATGCGATAGACTGCTCTGGGCACATATAGCAATTCCTTCACGAGGAACTTGGTCCTTGGGGCTTGACCGGGCTTCAGGGGCTTCATTAGCACTTGCATGTAATGGGCAGTGAGTTCAGGCTCCTGGTATAGGCAATGAGCTCCTTCAAGGGGTGGACTGATGAGTAGGGCGTGAAGTAATTCAGAGGCCGGTGCCTTATAATGAGTGCTATCGGTCATCTAGTCTAATACCCAAGTGTTGATATCATCAGCATCACCTGTGATGTGTAGTATTGCATAGAACTGAAGAATAAGCTCTTCATTCCAATCAACAATGTCAGAGCAAAAGTTGAGGAGGCCTGCGTCATGAAGCACAATGAGGACAGGAGAGAAGCAAGGCAGTGATTCCATGTCCACGTGAGGAATATGCTCGTGGTAGAAGACTTTATCCTTGTTGAAGAGCAGTGAAGAATAGAAATTGGCTTGGCTGGCAGTCCAGAAGCGCTTCCTTCTAAGAAGAGCAAAGTCATAAGGATTATAGTCCATGAAGAATACATGCTCGCTGAAGAAGTCATCAGCCTTGAATTTCTACTTCTTCGAGAAGGGATCCTTTGGCTTGGGATGAGGGGTATCGGTCAATTGCATCACCACCTCAGGAATCGCAATCTCAGGATCCACAGGCTGAGGAATGTCAGGTTCTTCTTCAGTAGCAGCTTGGATCTTCAATTCTTCATTACCATTTTTTTTAGCACTAGTGGCTGGAAGCTCTTCTTGTACAGACGGAGTGGCATGAGGTTCTTCAGATCCCATTTGTACTTCAGTAGTGACCGGGGACTGAGTAATTTGTTGTAGGGGTGTGAACAGAGGAGAATTGGGGTGCTGACTTTACCAAAAGTCGTCGTTCAACATTGGAGTTGTGCACCCAATGTCCACATCCTCTTCTTCATTCATTTCTTCAACGCCGGCCTCTTCAGCAGTAAACCGAGGCATGGGCGATGAGACTATTGGGGTTGAAGGGATTGCATCCGCTTAAATTTCTTCATCCAACTACTCTGAAGAAGCAACAGAAGGAATGTCTTCATCGGATCCGCTTGGGATCATGTATTCTTCATCAAAAGGTACAAGGTCCTTTGATGGCATGGGTGAGACAGGAACATCATCAAAAGGATTTTCAAATGAGCTGGTCAGCGGCTTCATCTTCTTCGGAGCTGAATAATATGATGCAGTTGATGCCTTCCTTTTCTTCACAGCTGCACGCTCTGCAGCCTTGGTCTTCTTCACATCTGATGCAAATGGAAGGATCGGAGATGGTGTAGGCGCAGGAGGAGCAGAGGAATTTGGTTAAAGATCTTCAGGCACAACTGATGCCCTGGCAATTTCTTTAGCGACGAGAATGCAGTCATCATCAGTGGTGCTGGCATTTTCTTCAGCAGCCTTAGTGTCATCAGTGGTGCTGTCATTTTCTTCAGTGGGCTGAGCAGATGCTTCAGCCTGAGGATTTTCTTGTTGCATTGGGGCTGCATCATTGGAAGTGAACTTCTCAATTAGTTTCACAAAACGGACCTTGGCTCCCAGCCAATCAGCGCGGTATGTGTCAAATTCATCACTGAGTTTCTTGATCTCAGATTGAATAGTGACAAGTTCTTCAGTTGTCTTAGAGACAACGTTTTTCTTCAGGAAGCGCTCCTTTTTGTATTGCGCTTTCTTCAACTGCCTGACCTTTTCAAATTTCCATTTTTCTTCCTGAATGAAGTGAGTCAACATATGACTTTGGCCAGGAGTCAACTTGAAGTCAGGCATAGGAGTGTTGGGGTCCTTGTGCCAGAGATCAATGTCATCAAGGATCAATTTTGGATCCAAAAGCAGAGGCACACTTGTGCCTTTGGCTCTAGCAGCCCTGAGTTGCATGTCCCAGATGATTTCAACAAGTTCTTCATTATCAACTTCGTCTTCATCAGACGGCACTTGAAAGGCGACCTGCTTCTTGTGAGGACTTGGTCGAGAGCCTCGTCCAGCAGTACGATTTGTCTTCAGCAGAGAGGGGCCAGTTGATGAATTTGGTGTAGCTGAAGAACTAGCAGAAGCTCCTGAGGCAATAGAGATGTCTGTTGTCCTTTGTCCCGAGGCAAGATGCGCGGGTGCTGAGGATTTTGATGGAGGAGCTGAGGACTTTGGAGGAGCTGGTGCGGCTTGAGGAATTGGTCGTGAGGGCTTTGAATAATCTGGCCATGAGGGCATTGCTGGGGAACTTGGCTTATGAGAAGGCTTCTTGGCTTGCTTGCAGAGGCCTCAGCAGTGGCAGCAGCAGCAGCAACAGAGTCTTCATTAAATTTCCTCACTGCTTCCTTAGCTACTCTGGCTAGCTTGGCCTGGCACTTAGCCCATTAATCAGGATAATCCTCACCACGCTTGAGGCTGGTGGGATCAGCTTCCTGGCCAGGTGCCAATGGAGGTCTTAGGTATGGAGGATTAAGAGCGAATTTCTTCATATACTTGGGAGTAACATATCTGTACTATCTCCATTCCCGTGCCCATCTCCTCTCTATCCTTTGGATGCGCACTTTGCGCTCATTCTTGGTTTCCTTTCCATGTGTGGCCTCATCAGGAGTGCAATAATCCTTGTAAATATCCTCAAGGATTTCAAACGCAGTGTTGACCTCAGGCCTCTTTCCTCCCTTCTGTGGCTTCTTGCCATCTGCCATTTTCTTCAGCTAAGGGTTTTGAACGATTGTGTTCTCTGAAGAGGTATGCAATTTTTCTTCGAGGAACGCTGCAAATGAGTTAAGTTGATGAGAACCTAGTGATTCAACAGCGGACATGTGTACCTGTGAACAGAGTATAGTTGCGAGGAATTTGGAGAGGTCATATGCGTTCTCAGAAGGTTTTGCAATAAGAACAAGTTTGAGGAATTTGACCGGATGAATCTTGAGGAATTTCACTAAGCGTTCTTTGATTTAGATTCTAGAGTTGTACAGATTTGAAAATCCACATGATTGAGGAATCTTGAAGAAAAATTTTCTTAGAGAAACAAATCAAGAACAAATGTTATGGAAGGTGTCCAGTGTGTGAAGATTTCAAGAAAACACCTTTTGAAGATTTGAAGAAAAACATCTGAATCAACAAGGGTAGTAAAAGTAACTTTTAATTACCCTGGACGAAGAACACAATGAACTGGGAAGTGTAGATTTGAAGCTCATCGGTTCAGATCTTCCACGCCCTAACTTGGCTGAGGAAGACAGCTACGGCGGCGGCGGAGTGAAGAAATCCGCGTCCGGCATGAGTACGGCGGCGACGAGGTCGAGGCAGTGAAGCTCTTCCTCACCGGCGACGATGGAAGTAGCGGCGGCACTAGGGTTTGCGAGCTCGAGCGAGGGAGTGAGGTCGAGCGGAGTAAAAACGAAGTAAGGAAGGGAGAGGGGTATTTATAGCCGAAGTGAAAAACTGCTTGCCCGAGGAAATGGGATGAACGTGCCCCTGACCCTTCTCATTCGCGCGACATGTGTCACCTACGTACTGAGAGGTGAAGATCGTATGTGATCATGGGTGAAAAGGATAAGGATTATCGTGGAAGGTGTAACGGTTTGGGCGGCAAAGGCCGGAAATTCAGATAAGATAAGTTTAAAGTTCCGTTCGCAATTTCTTTAGCTGACAAGGACATAGTGAAGATTTTGAACGAGTTTCAAATAGAACGCACATGAAGAATTTGTGAATAGACTAGGTTGAGTTAAGCATAGAGGGGGAAAGGGTCCGATCACATTCACATAGCAGAACAAGCAACTTGAAGAAATAGCAATAAGTGAATGCTGTAGAGGACATAAACTCATATATATATATATATATATATATATATATATATATATATATATATATATATATATATATATATATATATATA
>NC_041390.1:549760176-549764657 GCF_002162155.2 Triticum dicoccoides
ATAAACTGCAAATTTTCTTGTCTTATGACCTATATTTTTATTTTCTTATGTCAAATTTTATGTAGTGAATCAATAGAAATGTAACTATTTGAATTCCAAACGTAATTTAATTATGAAATGATCGTAAGATTACCTCAGGTGAAGAATAACTTATTCTCCACCCTGGGTGATGAATAGTAACACTATATATATATATATATATATATATATATATATATATATATATATAGTCAATGAAGAAAAACAACGAAAATAGAGAAGACATTGCAAAGTTGAAGAAATTGAACAGCTGAGGAAAAACTTAGATTGAAGATTTTCAACTTTTGGTGGTGGTGTGACCCACCGTATAAGAATGATGATTTCAGACACTGCGTACAATTGTCGTAGGGTTCTGAGAATCAAATTATTCGTTAATTTCTTCACACTTAGAGTGTTATTCTTCATTGATTGAAGAAAAACGTTTCTTCACGTGTCGCACATCTAAGTCATCAATTTTGCATAAGTGTTAGGATGAGTGTCCTTTCAAAGAACATTCGAAGATTCTAAGATATTCATCTCACACCGCAACTTGCTAAATCTCTTCTCATCCAAGGGTTTAGTGAAGATATTGGCTAGCTGTTCTTCAGTCTTCACATGCTCAATAGAGAGGTCGCCCTTCAACACATGATCACAAAGAAAATGATGACGAATCTGAATGTGCTTTGTCTTCGAGTGCTGAACTGGGTTATGAGCAATCTTGATGGCACTCTCATTATCACAGTAGAGTGACACATTCTTCATGTCGACGCCGTAGTCCTTGACAGTTTGCTTCATCCATAGCAGTTGAGCACAGCAAGAACCAGCAGCAATGTACTCAGCTTGAGTAGTAGACAGTGATACGCAGTTCTATTTCTTCGAGGACCAACAGACCAAATATCGTCGGAGGAAATGGCATGTGCCATATGTTGACTTGTGGTCCACACGATCACCAGCATAGTCAGAGTCTGAATATCCAATGAGATCAAAAGCCGATCCCTTGGGGTACTGAGGGAGTCTTGGATTAGGGGGTCTCCGGACAGCCGGACTATATCCTTCGCCGGACTGTTGAACTATGAAGATACAAGATTGAAGACTTCGTCTCGTGTCCGGATGGGACTTTACTTGGCATGAAAGGCAAGCTAGGCAATACAGATATGTATATCTCGTCCTTTGTAACCGACCTTGTGTAACCCTAGCCCCCTCCGGTGTCTATATAAACGGGAGGGTTTTAGTCCGTAGGACAACATACAATCATACCATAGGCTAGCTTCTAGGGTTTAGCCTCTCTGATCTCGTGGTAGATCAACTCTTGTAATACTCATATCGTCAAGAACAATCAAGCAGGACGTAGGGTATTACCTCTATCAAGAGGGCCCGAACCTGGGTAAACATCGTGTCCCCTGCCTCCTGTTACCATTCGCCTTAGACGCACAGTTCGGGACCCCCTACCCGAGATCCGTTGGTTTTGACACCGACATTGGTGCTTTCATTGAGAGTTCCACTGTGTCGTCATCATAAGGAAGATGGCTCGCCTCGTTGTCAAGCACAACATCACCTCTGGGGGAGCCCTGGTTGTAGGCCAAACTCTCCGACTAGGCGGCTTCGTCATGACCGCCTTCTCGGCCGCTGCGCCGACGATGACCTCTCGGGTCATCGAAAATAGCCTCCACATCGGCTCAAAATTTGCCGAACAGATGGATCCAGTGGAGCTCTACTCTTTGAACAAGCTCTTGGATCGCATTGCCGCTCTGGGAGTCACTACGGACCACGAGCGGATCGGGCTTAAACCCGACCAAAGGGAGATTAACTCTCCGCCAGTCACCCATCAAATAGCGGTGGTGGGGGAGCAATGCGGCGATTCTCCCCCTATCCTGAGGACGAACTATGTCCGGATTCCCGAGCTCTCCGAACAGGATATGCGCTCACGGGAGGACGCCCCCCTAACCCTGAATTCTGAATCAGGCCGCATACCGAACCCGCAGGGCAATATCTCGGAGCCCAAACTTCCGAGATCGGAAACTCCCCTGCCCCGGGATCACAGATTGGGACAAGGTCTGGACTTAAATCCACCCACCCACCCAAATACAAACTATCTTTCCCACATTAGACAAGCGCCCCAAGAGACAATACATCACTATTGGGCCAGATTCCTCCTTGTAATGAACAAGGTCAAGGACTGTCGTGAGGAAGATGCAATTTCGTTGTTTTGAAACAATTGCACGGACAAGGGAGTCCTCAACGCCATAAGTCGCCGTGACATAGCACACTTCACCGACTTGGCGGAAATCGTACAGAAATACTGTGCGATGGAAAGTGCCTGGAAAACCCAAACACAATTTTGGGATAATTCGGCACTGACAAAACCCCCAGTCCGAACTAAAAGGGCGCACTCCTATAAGTCGCCCGACTCAATTACAAAGAAGCAAAAGCCCACTATAGGGCGTGGAACCGTATTGGAGGGATGGCTCAACGGGCCCTGCACAATCCATAGTACAACGAATACCATATCAACACACAGCCTTAGAGCATGTTGGGTACTCCGGCAAGTGGCCAAAAGCGGTGAGGATCTTCTCACCCAAAATACCTCAGAGCACCTCCCCACGGATAACAACACAGTATTAATAGTCTTAGAAACCTTCGCCTCAAATAATAGGCGTAAGCGAGCACTCCACAGCCTTACCGAAGTCTGCCATGTGGCAGCAATAAATCCATGGAGCGAAACGGCTATCACCTTCAACGCCAGTGATGAACCTAAATTCCGAACAGCCCGATCACCAGCCGCTTTGGTCCTCAGTCCAATTGTGGACGGCTTTCGGCTCACTAAGGTGCTCATGGATGGCGGCAGCGGATTAAACCTCATCTATGAGGAAACTCTCCAAAAGATGGACATAGACAGAAACTGTATTGAGCAAAGCAGTATGACCTTCCGAGGAATCATCCCTAGTCGGCAGGCACGTTGCGCTGGGAAAATCACACTTGATGTGGTATTCAGCACTCCGGAGAATTATAGGTCCGAAGAAATTACAATCCAAGTGGCCCCGTTCAGTAGCGGATACCACGCCCTTCTAGGGCGGGAGGCATTCACGATTTTTCAAGCCATACCCCATTACGGGTACATGAAGCTCAAAATGCCCGGACCCAATGGAATTATCACTCTAGCTAGTGATCTGGACATAGCACTCCGCACCGAGAACAAAACAGCCGCACTAGCCCTCGAGGCATTATCCGAAGCCCTTGTGGCAGAGGAGTTAACCGCGCTGCGCTCCACGGTGGACGGAGACGACGTGATACTAGACAAAAGATCCAAGTCCACCTCCTTTAAACCAGCGGACGAAATAGTTAAATTCCAAGTCCATCCAACGGACCCTACAAAAACAACATCCATTGGGGCACAGTTAGACCCCGCTGTAGATGCCGCACTATGGGAGTTTCTGCGCGAGAATTGTGACATATTCTCCTGGCATCCCTCAGACATGCCAGGAATCCCATGTAGATTGGCTGAGCATAGCCTTAATATTCTAAAAGGATTCAAGCCGGTCAAGCAGACTCTTCAGTGTTTCTCTGAACCTAAGCGACAAGCCATGGGAGAGGAGCTCGCCAAGCTACTGGAAGCCGTATTTATTAAAGAAATAAAACATCCTGATTGGCTAGCAAACTTGGTGATGGTACCAAAGAAGGACAAATCCTGGCGCCTATGTGTCGACTTCAAAGACCTTAACAAGGTTTGCCCAAAGGATCCCTTCCCACTCCCTCGTATCGATCAAATCATCGACGCTACCGCGGGACACGAATCACTGTGCTTCCTCGACGCATACTCCGGTTACCACCAGATTAAGATGGCGGAGTCTAATCAACCCGCAAGAGCATTTATAACACCATACAACCCCTTCTGCTTTAACACAATGCCCTTTGGGCTAAAAAGTGCGAGCGCAACATATCAGCGCATGATCCAGACATGTCTGGAAAAGCAGATCGGCAAGACTATGGAGGCATACGTAGACGACGTGGCCATTAAAACCAGACACGTCGACTCTTTAATAGACGACTTGAGGCTCACGTTCACCAATCTCCGAACATACGACATTAAGCTCAATCCAGAAAAATGCGTCTTCGGCGTTCCCGCCGAAAAGCTCCTGGGCTTCATCGTCTCCAGTAGAGGAATTGAAGCAAATCCGGCTAAAATCCAAGCTCTGTCACAGTTGGCTATCCCAACTGACCTCAAGCAAATCCAGAAATCGATTGGATGCATGGCGGCTTTAAGCCGCTTTATCTCCCGATTAGGAGAAAAGGCACTTCCCCTTTATCGCCTTCTTAGGCGCACCGAACACTTCGAGTGGACGGACGCAGCCACGACCGGATTGGAAGAAATCAAAGCCATCCTGGCCGCCAACCCAATCCTGTTCGCGCCAACTGTTGGCGAACTAATGCTATTATATATAGCGGCAACTCATCAAGTTTTAAGC
>NC_041390.1:549764685-549767089 GCF_002162155.2 Triticum dicoccoides
TAGTGCTCGTCGTCGAACGAGAGACAGACGGACATAAATTCCCGCTTCAAAAACCGGTATATTATGTATCCACTGTCCTCACTCCATGTAAATCACGGTACCCACATTACCAAAAGATAGCATACGCGGTATTTATGGCATCCCGGAAATTACGACACTACTTTCAAGAGTGTTCGATCACAGTGGCATCCGAAGTACCACTCAATGATATAATCAACAACCGTGATGCCACGGGCCGGATTGCCAAATGGGCTATTGAGCTCCTCCCGTTCGACATAACATATAAGCCATGTCGAGCCATTAAGTCGCAAGTACTGGCCGACTTCGTAGCCGAATGGACAGAAGCCGAACTACCTAAAGAGTACGGCGCATACTCCAATTGGATCATGCACTTTGACAGCACTACAATGCTGGCTGGTCTAGGGGTTGGCGTCGTCCTGACGTCCCCTACCGGAGACACGGTGCAATACATGCTCCAAATACTATATACGGACTCCAATAACGCAGCCGAATACGAGGCCCTACTACACGGCCTCCGGATGGCAGTCTCCATGGGTATCCAATGCCTAGAAGTGCGTGGGGACTCGAACCTTGCAATATCCCAAATAAATGGAGACTTCAACGCCAAGGATCCGAAAATGGCGGCATATCGCAACGCCGTCCTCAAAATGTCAGCCCGGTTCGAGGGGCTGGAATTCCACCACGTGGCACGGGAAAACAACCAGGCAGCGGACATCCTAGCTCGTATCGGCGCTAAACGCGACCCCGTCCCACCAAACATCTTCCTGGAAAGACTGTTTAAACCATCCGTGGTATGGGAAGGGGACACCAGCAAAATTGGTCCGGACCCGGCCACAACCCCAGATACCGAATACTTTGACACAATCGGAGGCTCTGCCACCGAAATAACACCTTCAGCCCACGTGATAATGGCCGTCATCGCCCCATGGACAGAACCATTCCTGGCCTACCTAACTAGACAGGAATTACCCGAGGACCAAAATGAGGCTCCCTGCATAGTGCGGCAATCTAAAGCCTACAAGGTCCATGAGGGAGAGCTTTATAAGAAAAGCACAACCGGAGTCCTTCAAAGGTGCACCTCTGAAGAGGAAGGGCGGAAGCTGTTGGCAGAAATCCACGCCGGACTCGGCGGCCACCATGCAGTAGCCCGGGCCCTTGTAAGTAAGGCCTTCCGTACAGGATTTTATTGGCCGACAGCCCGGGCAGATGCACAGCATCTGGTTCAACATTGCGTTGGTTGCCAGCTTTTTGCAAACCAAAGCCACATGCCACCTACCGCCCTCCAAACCATCCCCATTACTTGGCCCTTTGTGGTCTGGGGGCTCGATATGGTCGGACCCCCTTAAAGGGGGAACCCATAAGAGAAAATACTTACTGGTCATGGTGGACAAATTCACCAAATGGATAGAAGCCAAACCTGTCAAAACGACTGAATCTGGACCGGTGATAGACTTCATATCCGGGGTCGTACACCATTATGGCGTTCCCTGCTACCTCTTCAGCACTGCGTTGGTTTTTCCCGAAGAGGAAGGGATGATGCAGTAAAGTAGCGTAAGTACTTCCCTTAGTTTTTGAGAACCAAGGTATCAATCCAATAGGAGGCTACGCGCAAGTCCCTCGTACCTGCACAAAACAAATAAATCCTCACAACCAACGCAAATAGGGGTTGTCAATCCCTATGAGGCCACTTACGAGAGTGAGATATGATAAAGATGATATTTTTGGTATTTTTATGATAAAGGTGCAAAGTAAAATAAAGGCAAAGTAAATAGCAAAGTAGTAGGAGAACAATATGATGAAGATAGACCCGAGGGCCATAGCTTTCACTAGTGGCTTCTCTCAAGAGCATAAGTATTCTATGGTGGGTGAACAAATTACTGCTGAGCAATTGACAGAATTGAGCATAATTATGAGAATATCTAGGCATGATCATGTATATAGGCATCACGTCCGAGACAAGTAGACCGACTCCTGCCTGCATCTACTACTATTACTCCACTCATCGACCTCTATCCAGCATGCATCTAGAGTATTAAGTTAAAAACAGAGTAATGCCTTAAGCAAGATGACATGATGTAGAGGGATAACTCATGCAATATGAAGAGAACCCCATCTTGTTATCCTCGATGGCAACAATACAATACGTGCCTTGCTGCCCTTACTGTCACCGGAAAGGACACCGCAAGATTGAACCCAAAGCTAAGCACTTCTCCCATTACAAGAAAGATCAATCTAGTAGGCCAAACCAAACTGATAATTCGAAGAGACTTGCAAAGATAACCAATCATACATAAAAGAATTCAGAGAAGATTCAAATATTATTCATAGATAGACTTGATCATAAACCCACAATTCATCGATCTCAACAAACACACCGCAAAAA
>NC_041390.1:549814354-549869948 GCF_002162155.2 Triticum dicoccoides
ATGTGAACACAACAATGCTTTATGTAAAAGTGGTAACCCCACTTGAGCTTAAATGATGAGTATGACCTATGATCAAGTGTTCTCACTTGACTCCTAAGTCAATATACTCATATATAGATGACCTAGTCATCGCAAATTGCTTGATAGATGCTAGAATTAGTTGTGCATGCCTTGTCACATGTTTCATTTGCCATCTTATTGTGTGAGCATGCTGGTTGCATATTTTACTCATTCGAGGACATCCACTTGTTGCTTTGATTGTTTGGTTTTATTTCCTTTTGCCAAGTGGATGGACAAGAGTGCCTAAGAACCTCCTCTAGCTATCTATGCTTTTCTCGTCTCAAACTCTATTCATGTTGCATCACAAAATTTGATCAAGTCAGATTCGAACCACTCTGTGTGAGGAGCGCTCGGAGTCCCCAATTCGTCATAGACTTAAACTTCCAAAACCTCTTTATGATTCTTGGTCTGACCGATACCCCACTTTCGGTCCTACCGAGATCACTAAGTTGATCTAGGTTTTCGATCTCGGTGCAACCGATTTGAACCTTTCGGTCACACCAAGTTTCAGTAACTACTTGCAGTTATGAATCTCGGTGCCACCAAGTTGTTCCACTCGGTCACACCGACAGGGTCGGGCTATATATAGTCACGGGCAAAAATTTGGAAATCTCTCCGAACCCCTTCACCCGCGCGATAGCCTGCTCTGCCAACGTGGTCTCCGGATCGTCTCCTCGCCGCCAGCCGCCTCCAATCGCTGGTCTCCATTGCCGTCAACGGGAATTCTACCCCACCGTTGCCGCCGTAGCGTATCTCCGCCGAACTAGGGTATGGACTCGATCTTTGTGCTATTCTCCAATCTGATTCCTAGCACATTGTGATCATCATGATTCTTGCCACGATTGAAACACTCCTATCCAGTCAATGCGCTCGTAGATTAGGTTTGATTCGAAAATTTTAGGGTTAGGTTTCCGCCGAAACCATCTCAGACCCACCGAGTTGAAAAACTCGGTCCCACCGATTTGGCCTATGCCATTGCACAAGTGAGACTCGGTCTGACCGAGAATTACTTATCGGTGTGACCGATTTTGGAACTCTGTGAAACCCTAGCAGTCTCGGTGCCACCGAACTGTGACTTGGTCTGACCGAGTTCACTAGTTTAGGTTCCAAAACCGCTTCGGTATCACCAAGTTTAAAAATCGGTAGATCCGATATGATTTCAGTGGGAAACTAAAACTAAGTTTTTGGATCATTCTTTTTGCAAAAGTCTCTGCATTTTGTGATGCTCATCTATTCTACCTCATCTATAAACTATTCACAGGGTCAGCAGTCAGAGTTTGCAACATGTCTGATCAGAGTGACAGCCAGAACTTGTCAGAGCAGCAAGTGCAGATGAGTGAGGGCACTAGTCCCTCCAGCTCTTCAGATGATGGCAGCAGAAGTACCCCAAGCAATCTGCCAAAAGCTGCCACTACACACAGGAAGAAGAGAACTTCAGATTCTGAAGATAAAGATTATGTGGCAGAGGAAGAGGCCACATCAAAGAGAGTTGAGCCAGCACAGGGCACAAAGCCAGGCTTAAAGATCAAAAGGCCAGCAGGCAGGCAGCCTATGTCAAAGGCTAGAGCTTCAACTGAAAAGCCTGCAGCCAAAGAGCCAGTTGCTGCTGAAGGCAAGAAGAGGAAGGAAAGGTTCAAGAAGACCGTAGCCAAAGTGCTTGGAAAGGCTTCCATTATGGAAGAGGAAGAGGAAGAAGAGGTTGCTGCACCAGCACCTAAGGCACCTAAGCTTATGGGTGATGCTATCAGGACAGGGGCTGCCACATCTAAGCCCAAAGAAGCACCCAAAGGTGCCTCCAAGCCCAAGTCTGCACCAAAGAGAAATACAAGAAGCATCCCAGCTGCTGAGAAGAACAAGGCCCCAGTGCCTGAAGCTGCTGACGAAGAGGATGAAGAGCAAGTTCTCAGAAAGCTCAAGCCCAAGATCCCAGACCATAGTGATGCTCATCATGTGGCTGAGGATATGAAGCTCAGGAGAGACTCAGGGCTCAGGAAGTGGAGAGAAGTAGACCCGTATGCTTCAAGGAGGAGGACTACTGTTGACTACAGGTTCCACACTAAGGAACAGCAGGACTTCTATGAAACAGTTTTGTTGGACAAGAAGCCTATTGTTTGTGACATGAGATGGGTCGACTGAACCTACATGATGGAAAATGAGGAACACTACCCTGGAGTGTATGACAGCTTTAGTGCTTGTGGAGTTGTAGACTTTGTTGGGCAGAAGCTCACAAAGTGGAACGAGGAGCTTATCATGCAATTCTATTCCACAACACACTTCTACTTAGATGGGAGGATTACATGGATGTCTGAAGGTACGAGGTACCAATCCACAGTTGCTGAATGGGCTCAGCTGATTAATGCCCCAAAGGAGCAAGCAGATGACTTGGACATTTATGCCAAGAAGAAGATGGACCACAACTCAATGCCCAACATGTACAAGGAGATTCCCAATGAAGCTCTTGATACTTTCAAGTTTGGGTCTGTACATTACCTTCTGTCAGGGCTGCCAACCATCAGTTGGATATTGAGGCACACTCTCTTGCCCAAGTCTGGAGATCACAAGATGATCAGAGGCCATGCAATCAATTTGCTTCATGTATTTGATGTACCTCAGAAATTCAAAGTCATGAGCCTCATAGTAGAGACTATCAAGAGGACTGCAGCAGACCAGAAGGGGAGCTGTGGGTATGCCCCACAAATTCAGGAGCTCATTAACTCCAAGATGGGCACGGGCATATACTTGTTGGACAAGGAACACTTGCCCATCCGTCCAGATTTTGAGGACAATCAAGTTGTGATGACTGAAAATGAACCATCGTCTGCCCAAGCACAAGCAAAGAAGGAGAAGGCAAGGAAGGAGAAAGCTGCCAAGATGCCAACTCAAGAGGAGGCATCTGAATATTTCCTGAAAACCAAACAAGAGCAGCTTGGTTACCTAATTGCATCCACCCTGCGGATTGAGAAAGGACTAGCCACCCTAACTCAGAACCAGGCAAGCCTAGAGAGAATCATGGAACAAAGGTTCTATGACTTGGATGTCAAAGTGACAGAGATTCAGACTGCAGTGGAGCAGCTCCAAGATGATATGCAGGAGAGGAAAGGGAAGACAACCACTGATGCCTTTGCCAGAGTGCCACGAGGTCCGAGGTCGTCTGCAGTGCCAGTTCCTGACACAAGAGCAACTGCCTCAGCTCCAGCCGTAGCACCAGCCCAACCTGCTCCAGCGTCTACTTCAGCTCCTGCTCCAGCGTCTACTTCAGCTCCAACTCCAGCGTCTACAGAAGCCTTCGTCCTTGGAGTGATCCGGACTCCACCACCACCAGAAGATCAAGCATGAGTGTCGATCTAGCACTATGCATTTTCTAGGAACTTTTTGGTAACTTGTTGCCAAAGGGGAGAAAAATGTATAGATCATAGGCTTCGAGAGAGAGAGAGTGTTGCTTTTTTTCTCTTGCTTTATTTGGTGGTTTTTCGAACTTTGTTTGCTTTTGAGTGCTTGAGATACTATGTCATTGCTTGTGAGACATTGATGATCATGTGTTTGATCATAAGCTACACTTAATGCTTGCTTAATGCTATTATCTTATCTATCTTAGGTGATCATTCACTATTCTTGGTGATGAGTGCATGTATTTCATTCTTATCATTTTAAGCGCTCCACCAAGATGTATGTGACATGAAAGAGTAACCCATGACTCTAACTCCTTGTGCATTTGCAGTCCAAAGCAAATTTTAAATATGCACAAATTTAGGGGGAGCTCTTACTTGTCACATACGTCTCAAAGCGACGATATAATTCATGCTTATTATCATTTGTCGAAGCTTTGATCTATATGTTGTCATCAATTACCAAAAAGGGGGAGATTGAAAGTGCAACTATCCCAAGGTGGTTTTGGTAATTCATAACAACATATAGCTCATTGAGCTAATGCTATTCCAAGATGATTATTTTAGGAAAGCTCAATGATTGGCATGGCATGGATGTGAAAGTGGAACCCTCAAAATGCTAACGACAAAGGATTGGCTTAAGCTCAAAAGCTCAAGACTCTTCATTTTATATTTTAGTGATCCAAGATCACATTGAGTCTTTAGGAAAAGCCAATACTATCAAGGAGGGATGAGGTGTTGCTTAATGAGCCTCTTGCTTCATGTGCTTAGTGATATGCTCCAAAACCCTCAACTACTTTCCCATATCCACATATGACCTAAACCCTAAGCCAAACTCGGTCCTACCGATTCTTCCTATCCGGCGCCACCAAGTTTCACTTGTAATAAGCCACTGCCAAATCCTAGCAATTCGGTTCTACCGATAGGGATCTCGGTCTCACCGAGATGGGATTGCAAACTCTCTCTTTCCCTTTCATAACTTTTCGGTCTCACCGAAAGAGCGAATCGGTCCCACTGAGATTGCAATGTAAATTCAGTGTTTCCTTTTTGTAACTTTTCGGTGTCACCGAAAGAGCAAATCGGTCCCACTGAGTTTGCCTAACCAACTCTCTGGTTAGCTAATTACCTAATTCGGTCCCACCGAGTTTGTGTAATCGGTCTCACCGAGATTACGTTATGCCCAAACCCTAACCATATCGGTCCTACCGAGTTGCATGTCAGTCCCACCGAAAATCTCTAACGGTCACTAGGTTTACATTTTCGGTCGGACCGAGTTTGTTGATTCGGTCCCATCGAGATTGGAAAACTATGTGTAACGGTTGGATTTTGTGTGGAGGCTATATATACCCCTCCACCCCCTCTTCATTCGTGGAGAGAGCCATCAGAACACATACACAATTCCAACTCATATGTTCTGAGAGAGAACCACCTACTCATGTGTTGAGACCAAGATATTCCATTCCTACCATATGAATCTTGATCTCTAGCCTTCCCAAGTTGCTTTCCACTCAAATCTTCTTTCCACCTAAACCAAATCCTATGAGAGAGAGTTGAGTGTTGGGGAGACTACCATTTGAAACACAAGAGCAAGGAGTTCATTACCTACACACCATTTGTTACTTCTTGGAGAGTGGTGTCTCCTAGATTGGCTAGGTGTCACTTGGGAGCCTCCGACAAGATTGTGGAGTTGAACCAAGGAGTTTGTAAGGGCAAGGAGATCTACTTCGTGAAGATCTACCGATAGTGAGGCAAGTCCTTTGTGGGCGATGGCCATGGTGGGATAGACAAGGTTGCTTCTTCGTGGACCCTTTGTGGGTGGTTGCTTCTTCGTGGACCCTTCGTGGGTGGAGCCCTTCGTGGACTCACGCAGCCGTTACCCTTTGTGGGTGGAGCCCTCCATGGACTCGCGCAACCGTTACCCTTCGTGGGTTGAAGTCTCTATCAACGTGGATGTAGGATAGCACCACCTATCCGAACCACGGGAAAAACATCTGTGTCTCCAATTGCGTTGGAATTCTCCAAACCCTTCCCTTTACTTTCTTGCAAGTTGCATGCATTACTTTCCGCTGCCAATATACTCTTTGCATGCTTGCTTGAATTATGTGATGATTGCTTGACTTGTCCTACAATAGCTAAAATCTGCCAAGAACTAAAATTGGGAAAAGGTTAAGTTTTTATTTGGTCAAGTAGTCTAATCACCCCCCCCCTCTAGAGATACTTTCGATCCTACAAGTGGTATCAGAGCTTTGGTCTCCATTTGCTTTGATCTCCATAGCTTTTGGTGGTCATAGCCTTGGTTTCACAACCTAGGAGAGTATGGCGTCTAGCGAGGGAAATTATCACCGTAGAGGTCCTTACTTTGATGGTACTAATTTTGCTAGTTGGAAGCATAAAATGAAAATGCATATTCTTGGACATAACCCCGCCGTTTGGGCTATTGTGTGTGTTGGTTTGCAAGGTGACTTCTTTGATGGGAAAGAACCAAACCGTGAAGCTACCGCGGATGAGTTGAAGATGTTGCAATACAATGCTCAAGCTTGTGATATTCTCTTCAAAGGATTGTGCCCCGAAGAATTCAACAAGATCAGCCGTCTTGAGAATGCAAAGGAAATTTGGGACACTTTGATTGATATGCACGAAGGTACCGACTCCGTCAAGGAATCCAAGTTGGATGTGCTTCAAAGTCAACTTGACAAGTTCAAAATGAAGGATGGTGAAGGTGTCGCTGAAATGTACTCTAGGCTTGCTCTCATCACAAATGAGATTGCCGGATTAGGAAGTGAAGAGATGACCGATAGATTCATCATCAAGAAGATTCTAAGAGCCTTGGATGTAAAATATGATATCGTGTGCACATTGATCCAAATGATGCCCAATTACAAAGATCTCAAGCCAACGGAGGTGATTGGAAGAATTGTTGCTCATGAGATGTCACTTAAGGATAAAGAGGAACTTCACAACAAATCAAGTGGTGCCTACAAAGCCTCATGTGAAGCCCCTACATCATCAAGTGAGAAACAAGACTTCAATGAAGAATTGAGCTTAATGGTGAAGAACTTCAACAAGTTCTACAAGAGTAGAAGCAAAGATAGAAGCTTCAAGTCAAGGTCCTACAATGACAAAAGATCTTCTAGTCGAGAGCGAAACTGCTACAGTTGTGGAAGACCCCGACACTATTCCAATGAGTGTACGGCTCCCTACAAGAGAAGAGAAGATTCTCCAAAAATAAGAAGCAAAGAATCACCACCAAGAGAGAGAAGGAGTAGAGATGATCGTTATGAACGAAGATACTCACGGAGAAGCAAGGATTCGGAAAGGAAGGAAAAATCATCAAGGAGCTACACAAGACGAAGACATCAAGCTCATGTTGGTGAATGGGTATCCGGCTCCGACTCCGACAGCCACTCCGAGAGAAGTTATCACTCCGACTCCGAAGATACTCAAGATGAAGGTGTTGCCGGTCTAGCACTTGTGTCAACCAACTCCTACGACATATTTGACTCACCAAATGAAGGAATTGGAAGATGCTTCATGGCCAAAGGTCCTAAGGTAACACACCCCGAGTATGTTGATTTCAATAGTGATGAAGATGACTTGTTAGGTGATGATTTGCTTGTTGACAACTCTCGTGATGAATACTATGATGAAACGTCAATTAATCATGCTAATCAAGATAAAACGAATGACAATGATAAGGAGAAGATTGAGGCTCTAACTAAAGAACTAAACACTCTTAAGTTAGCTCATGAAACTATCTTCGAAGATCATTGAGAACTTTTAAGAGCTCATGAGAAATTACGCTTTGAAAAGCTCAATCTTGAGCAAGAGCATGAGTTCTTAAAAGCAATCAATGATGATCTCCGCAAGAAAAGTTCTTCTCACATTGCCAAGCGTTTACTCTTATCCACTTACATGCCTCAAGTCAAGTCTAATAACAAGAACAAGAAAGATTCTTCCTCTAGTAGTAACAATGATCATGCTAAATCCAATATTGTTGCTTCTAGTAGTTCTCTTGATTCCACTAATGATTCTCTTATCCAAGTTACACTTGAGCAAGAAAATAGCTTATTGAAGGGAATTATAGAGAAAGGAGTGTACAAAAGCCTTGCCGGGAGTAAGCAATTCGAGGAAATTGTGCGCAAGCAAGGAATGCACCGGAAGAATCAAGGTGTTGGCTTTGAACGAAAGTTCAATGCCAATGGAGTTGAGTGGGAAGAAGATCAATACCCCAAGACAAAGTTTGTTCCTCAACAAGAGAAGTATGATACTTCTTTCAAGGGGACACAAGCTCAAGATGATCTTCCACCACAAGACTACAAGCAAAAAGGCAAGGACAAGCTTCAAGAGGAAATTGATGCATTTGAAGAAGCTCCTAAGACCTTAGTCAAGTGGATTCCCAAGACTACTTCAAGTTCCACTTCATCAAGTAAGACTACAACTCCAAGGATTCCCATCAAGATGGCGTGGATCCAAAAGAAGAAGAACTAGAGAGTTCTTGAGGGTGACTCCGCCAACATACTTCACTCTTATCATTTTGGCAAGAACAAGTGCAATCAACTTCCACATCTTGCACTAGTTCAAGGAGTCACAAACCCTCTTGTTGGTAAGACAAGGGACAAGGTAACCTAAAAGTTTTCATGGACATCATCTTGTGTGTGCATCACTCTATGTCTATGGATATCCTTGTTTGTTCCTTGTGGGACTAACCCATGTAGGTATTGAAAGTGCAATTCACTCAAATGGATAGCTCCAAGTGATCTACATCAACATTGAGCATCCACATCTTCGACATCTACATGAAGTCATCATCGACAAAACCCGAGGTTAGTTCATCCCTCTTAGGGGGGATATCACATCTAGGGGGAGCTTTACTCTAAGACTTGAGCTAAAGCAACTCTAACGATGTGAACACAACAATGCTTTATGTAAAAGTGGTAACCCCACTTGAGCTTAAACGATGAGTATGACCTACGATCAAGTGTTCTCACTTGACTCCTAAGTCAATATACTCATATATAGATGATCTAGTCATCGCAAATTGCTTGATAGATGCTAGAATTAGTTGTGCATGCCTTGTCACATGTTTCATTTGCCATCTTATTGTGTGAGCATGCTGGTTGCATATTTTACTCATTCAAGGACATCCACTTGTTGCTTTGATTGTTTGGTTTTATTTCCTTTTGCCAAGTGGATGGACAAGAGTGCCTAAGAACCTCCTCTAGCTATCTATGCTTTTCTCGTCTCAAACTCTATTCATGTTGCATCACAAAATTTGATCAAGTCAGATTTGAACCACTCTGTGTGAGGAGCGCTCGGAGTCCCCGATTCGTCATAGACTTAAACTTCCAAAACCTCTTTATGATTCTTGGTCTGACCGATACCCCACTTTCGGTCCTACCGAGATCACTAAGTTGATCTAGGTTTTCGATCTCGGTGCAACCGATTTGAACCTTTCGGTCACACCAAGTTTCAGTAACTACTTGCAGTTATGAATCTCGGTGCCACCGAGTTGTTCCACTCGGTCACACCGACAGGGTCGGGCTATATATAGTCACGGGCAAAAATTTGGAAATCTCTCTGAACCCTTTCGCCCGCGCGATAGCCTGCTCTGCCAACATGGTCTCCGGATCATCTCCTCGCCGCCAGCCACCTCCAGTCGCTGGTCTCCGTCGCCGTCAACGGGAATTCTACCCCACCGTTGCCGCCGTAGCGTGTCTCCGCCGAACTAGGGTATGGACTCGATCTTTGTTCTATTCTCCAATCTGATTCCTAGCACATTGTGATCATCATGATTCTTGCCACGATTGAAACACTCCTATCCAGTCAATGCGCTCGTAGATTAGGTTTGATTCAAAAATTTTAGGGTTAGGTTTCCGCCGAAACCATCTCGGACCCACCGAGTTGAAAAACTCGGTCCCACCGATTTGGCCTATGCCATTGCACAAGTGAGACTCGGTCTGACCGAGAATTACTTATCGGTGTGACCGATTTTGGAACTCTGTGAAACCCTAGCAGTCTCGGTGCCACCGAACTGTGACTCGGTCTGACCGAGTTCACTAGTTTAGGTTCCAAAACCGCTTCGGTATCACCGAGTTTAAAAATCGGTAGATCCGAGATGATTTCAGTGGGAAACTAAAACTAAGTTTTTGGATCATTCTTTTTGCAAAAGTCTCTGCATTTTGTGATGCTCATCTATTCTACCTCATCTATAAACTATTCACAGGGTCAGCAGTCAGAGTTTGCAACATGTCTGATCAGAGTGACAGCCAGAACTTGTCAGAGCAGCAAGTGCAGATGAGTGAGGGCACTAGTCCCTCCAGCTCTTCAGATGATGGTAGCAGAAGTACCCCAAGCAATCTGCCAAAAGCTGCCACTAGACAGAGGAAGAAGAGAACTTCAGATTCTGAAGATGAAGATTATGTGGCAGAGGAAGAGGCCACATCAAAGAGAGTTGAGCCAGCACAGGGCACAAAGCCAGGCTTAAAGATCAAAAGGCCAGCAGGCAGGCAGCCTATGTCAAAGGCTAGAGCTTCAACTGAAAAGCCTGCAGCCAATGAGCCAGTTGCTGCTGAAGGCAAGAAGAGGAAGGAAAGGTTCAAGAAGACCGTAGCCAAAGTGCTTGGAAAGGCTTCCATTATGGAAGAGGAAGAGGAAGAAGAGGTTGCTGCACCAGCACCTAAGGCACCTAAGCTTATGGGTGATGCTATCAGGACAGGGGCTGCCACATCTAAGCCCAAAGAAGCACCCAAAGGTGCCTCCAAGCCCAAGTCTGCACCAAAGAGAAATACAAGAAGCATCCCAGCAGCTGAGAAGAACAAGGCCCCAGTGCCTGAAGCTGCTGACGAAGAAGATGAAGAGCAAGTTCTCAGAAAGCTCAAGCCCAAGATCCCAGACCATAGTGATGCTCATCATGTGGCTGAGGATATGAAGCTCAGGAGAGACTCAGGGCTTAGGAAGTGGAGAGAAGCAGACCCGTATGCTTCAAGGAGGAGGACTGCTGTTGACTACAGGTTCCACACTAAGGAACAGCAGGACTTCTATGAAACAGTTTTGTTGGACAAGAAGCCTATTGTTTGTGACATGAGATGGGTCGACTGGACCTACATGAAGGAAAATGAGGAACACTACCCTGGAGTGTATGACAGCTTTAGTGCTTGTGGAGTTGCAGACTTTGTTGGGCAGAAGCTCACAAAGTGGAACGAGGAGCTTATCATGCAATTCTATTCCACAACACACTTCTACTTAGATGGGAGGATTACATGGATGTCTGAAGGTACGAGGTACCAATCCACAGTTGCTGAATGGGCTCAGCTGATTAATGCCCCAGAGGAGCAAGCAGATGACTTGGACATTTATGCCAAGAAGAAGATGGACCACAACTCAATGCCCAACATGTACAAGGAGATTCCCAATGAAGCTCTTGATACTTTCAAGTTTGGATCTGTACATTACCTTCTGTCAGGGCTGCCAACCATCAATTGGATATTGAGGCACACTCTCTTGCCCAAGTCTGGAGATCACAAGATGATCAGAGGCCATGCAATCAATTTGCTTCATGTATTTGATGTACCTCAGAAATTCAAAGTCATGAGCCTCATAGTAGAGACTATCAAGAGGACTGCAGCAGACCAGAAGGGGAGCTGTGGGTATGCCCCACAAATTCAGGAGCTCATTAACTCCAAGATGGGCACGGGCATATACTTGTTGGACAAGGAACACTTGCCCATCCATCCAGATTTTGAGGACAATCAAGTTGTGATGACTGAAAATGAACCATCGTCTGCCCAAGCACAAGCAAAGAAGGAGAAGGCAAGGAAGGAGAAAGCTGCCAAGATGCCAACTCAAGAGGAGGCATCTGAATATTTCCTGAAAACCAAACAAGAGCAGCTTGGTTACCTAATTGCATCCACCCTGCGGATTGAGAAAGGACTAGCCACCCTAACTCAGAACCAGGCAGGCCTAGAGAGAATCATGGAACAAAAGTTCTATGACTTGGATGTCAAAGTGACAGAGATTCAGACTGCAGTGGAGCAGCTCCAAGATGATATGCAGGAGAGGAAAGGGAAGACAACCACTGATGCCTTTGCCAGAGTGCCACGAGGTCCGAGGTCGTCTGCAGTGCCAGTTCCTGACACAAGAGCAACTGTCTCAGCTCCAGCCGTAGCACCAGCCCAACCTGCTCCAGCGTCTACTTCAGCTCCTGCTCCAGCGTCTACTTCAGCTCCAACTCCAGCGTCTACAGAAGCCTTCGTCCTTGGAGTGATCCGGACTCCACCACCACCAGAAGATCAAGCCTGAGTGTCGATCTAGCACTATGCATTTTCTAGGAACTTTTTGGTAACTTGTTGCCAAAGGGGAGAAAAATGTATAGATCATAGGCTTCGAGAGAGAGAGTGTTGCTTTTTTTCTCTCTTGCTTTATTTGGTGGTTTTTTGAACTTTGTTTGCTTTTGAGTGCTTGAGATACTATGTCATTGCTTGTGAGACATTGATGATCATGTGTTTGATCATAAGCTACACTTAATGCTTGCTTAATGCTATTATCTTATCTATCTTAGGTGATCATTCACTATTCTTGGTGATGAGTGCATATATTTCATTCTTATCATTTTAAGCGCTCCACCAAGATGTATGTGACATGAAAGAGTAACCCATGACTCTAACTCCTTGTGCATTTGCAGTCCAAAGCAAATTTTAAATATGCACAAATTTAGGGGGAGCTCTTACTTGTCACATACTTCTCAAAGCGACGATATATTTCATGCTTATTATCATTTGTTGAAGCTTTGATCTCTATGTTCTCATCAATTACCAAAAAGGGGGAGATTGAAAGTGCAACTATCGCTAGGTGGTTTTGGTAATTCATAACAACATATAGCTCATTGAGCTAATGCTATTCCAAGATGATTATTTCAGGAAAGCTCAATGATTGGCATGGCATGGATGTGAAAGTGGAACCCTCAAAATGCTAAGGACAAAGGATTGGCTCATGCTCAAAAGCTCAAGACTCTTCATTTTATATTTTAGTGATCCAAGATCACATTGAGTCTTTAGGAAAAGCCAATACTATCAAGGAGGGATGAGGTGTTGCTTAATGAGCCTCTTGCTTCATGTGCTTAGTGATATGCTCCAAAACCCTCAACTACTTTCCCATATCCACATATGACCTAAACCCTAAGCCAAACTCGGTCCTACCGATTCTTCCTATCCGGCGCCACCAAGTTTCACTTGTAATAAGCCACTGCCAAACCCTAGCAATTCGGTTCTACCGATAGGGATCTCGGTCTCACCGAGACGGGATTGCAAACTCTCTGTTTCCCTTTCGTAACTTTTCGGTCTCACCGAAAGAGCGAATCGGTCCCACTGAGATTGCAATGTAAATTCAGTGTTTCCTTTTTGTAACTTTTCGGTGTCACCAAAAGAGCAAATCGGTCCCACTGAGTTTGCCTAACCAACTCTCTAGTTAGCTAATTACCAAATTCGGTCCCACCGAGTTTGTGTAATCGGTCTCACCGAGATTACGTTATGCCCAAACCCTAACCATATCGGTCCTACCGAGTTGCATGTCATTCCCACCGAAAATCTCTAACGGTCACTAGGTTTACATTTTCGGTCCGACCGAGTTTGTTGATTCGGTCCCATCGAGATTGGAAAACTGTGTGTAATGGTTGGATTTTGTGTGGAGGCTATATATACCCCTCCACCTCCTCTTCATTCGTGGAGAGAGCCATCAGAACACATACAAAATTCCAACTCATATGTTCTGAGAGAGAACCACCTACTCATTTGTTGAGACCAAGATATTCCATTCCTACCATATGAATCTTGATCTCTAGCCTTCCCAAGTTGCTTTCCACTCAAATCTTCTTTCCACCTAAACCAAATCCTATGAGAGAGAGTTGAGTGTTGGGGAGACTATCATTTGAAACACAAGAGCAAGGAGTTCATTACCTACACACCATTTGTTACTTCTTGGAGAGTGGTGTCTCCTAGATTGGCTAGGTGTCACTTGGGAGCCTCCGACAAGATTGTGGAGTTGAACCAAGGAGTTTGTAAGGGCAAGGAGATCTACTTCGTGAAGATGTACCGCTAGTGAGGCAAGTCCTTTGTGGGCGATGGCCATGGTGGGATAGACAAGGTTGCTTCTTCGTGGACCCTTTGTGGGTGGTTGCTTCTTTGTGGACCCTTCGTGGGTGGAGCCCTTCGTGGACTCGCGCAACCGTTACCCTTTGTGGGTAGAGCCCTCCGTGGACTCGCGCAACCGTTACCCTTCGTGGGTTTAAGTCTCCATCAACGTGGATGTAGGATAGCACCACCTATCCGAACCACGGGAAAAACATCCGTGTCTCCAATTGCGTTTGAATTCTCCAAACCCTTCCCTTTACTTTCTTGCAAGTTGCATGCATTACTTTTCGCTGCCAATATACTCTTTGCATGCTTGCTTGAATTATGTGATGATTGCTTGACTTGTCCTACAATAGCTAAAATCTGCCAAGAACTACAATTGGGAAAAGGTTAAGTTTTTATTTGTTTAAGTAGTCTAATCACCCCCCCCCTCTAGACATACTTTCGATCCTACAGTTCGGCGTTTCAAGACCCGGACACCTTCAAGTGCGCTTGAAGCAATCGGCAACTAGACCGCCTAGCGCGATCTGAGCTCGCGTAGCAATGCGCCCCCACCCCAGTCCCAGCCAAACGGTGAAACTCATGCCACGCGTACATAATTACGCATTAAAAATACCATGGGCACAGGTGGGGAGGGGGGCACAACAGCGGCACGCCCCAAGACGCGGCCTAAACCGCACTAGGGGCTTCCCGTTTGGTTATTTTTCTCTTTTTCAGGACCTTAATGTCTGGAAACCCTGTCCGGCAGCACTATTGGCGAACACATGATGCAGCAACCAAGGAGGCAGAAAGCTACGTCACACCACGACATTCCTAGGTGGATTACAATAACGAGTGAAATATTTGACTTAATATTGTTCCTCAGCTTGCCCTTGGAAGGGACATAGTCCTACCCTTTGCTTATCGCACAATCTATATCATTCTGCTTTAAATGCACCTTTTTGAATAAACAATGCATAACATTACGACTATTATTGCATTCTTGTTATATATATATGTGTTCATTAATGATGCCTTGCAACCGTACACTTTGGTACGGCCAATACACCAGGGGATTACGTACCCCACAATATGGTGTGAAAAGTCCGAACACTTTCACAAGTGCGGCACCCTGAACTTATAGCATTATATGCATCAGCTCCGAATCATGTCTTTGGTCAAATGTTGTGTTTGCCCGGCTCCTATGTTTTGGTACCTTACGTTCCGCTCTATCGGCTAAGGTAGCGCTAGGAGAACTACTACGATTGTGCCCCGGTTCTGCTGGGCTTAGCACCTCGGTAGAGAAAGATAAAACTGACTGTCATGATAAGGCGAGAGACCGGTCGCTGTTCGGCGAGGTTTTCGAGTCCCTAAAGACTTATGCCACTTAGAGCGAGGGGCCGGCCCCGTCCGGCTTCAAGGCGTGTATCGCGCCCCGAATTCGGCCTTCTGAATACCAGGGGCTTCGCCGAAATTTAAAATTATAGAATTCTATGGCTAAGTGAGAGTGATAAAGCATTATTAGTCCGGTTGCCTTGTTCATTGTGCTGAGCACCTCCCTCGAAGGACCCAAACATGGGAACAAGAGTGCTCAGGTTTATCCCGAACACCCCAACACTCGTGGCATGGGGGCAGAAGCCGAGGACTAGCCATCTCTCAGATTGGATAAACAGCCAAACAGAAGGTAATATTTTAAATTCACACAAGCGTTGCATAGCGCATATGAAACAAGTTTTCATCATACAGGATCACACGAGCAAGTTTACTCAAATATTACATCCTTTGAACATTCGTCCGCTACAAGACGGGCACCCTTCAGGACACCCTCATAATAAATTTCGGGGGTGCGATGCTCCTTGCACTGCGGCGATCCCTCCTTGATCAGCTTCACGGCGTCTAGCTTGGCCTATTGCACCTTCACGCGGGCGAAAGCCCGGCGTGCACCTTCGATGCAGACAGACCGCTTGACGACCTCCAGTCGTGGGCAGGCATCCACAAGCCACCTCACCAGGCCGAAGTAGCTATTCGGAAGGGCGTCGCCAGGCCACAGCCGGACTATAAAGCTCTTCATGGCCGGTTCGGACGCCTTGTGCAGCTCGACCAGCTGCTTTAGCTGGTCGCTCAGAGGCATCGGATGTTCGGTCTCAGTATACTGAGACCAGAATAGCTTCTCCGTTGAGCTTCCCTCCTCGGCCTGGTAAAACTGTGCGGCATCCGACACGCTGCGGGGCAAATCTGCGAATGCTCCTGGAGAGCTCCGGATTTGGGTAAGTAATAGGTAATTTACTTTCACATGCTTGCTTTGCATATAGAATGCCTTACCCGCCGCTATTTTCTTCATTGCATCAATCTCCCGAAGGGCCTTTTGGGCTTCGGCCTTGGCACTTTTCGCGCTCTCGAGGGCCGCGGCAAGCTCAGACTCTCGAGTCTTTGAGTCAAGCTCCAACGCCTCATGCTTCGTCACGAGAGCCTGGAGCTCTTGCTGCACCTCGCCCACAAGAGCCTCTTGCTTTTCCCGCTCGGTGCGCTTCTTGGCCACTTTATCTTCGGCCTTGGTTAGCGCTTGCTTCAGGGTGGCCACCTCGGTCGTGGCCCCTAGCAAATATATGATGATCCTGTCATTTTGCAATCGCGTCTTCTTTTATATATACATATCTATAGACAGGGTATTACTTACCCTTGTTCTCCTCGAGCTGCCTCTTGGCAAGGCCGAGCTCTTTCTTGGACCCCTCGAGGTCCTTCTTCAGTACGGCGACCTCCGCAGTCAGTGTGGCGGATGCCAGCAGCGAAGCCTGCATACGCATATTGACATACTCATATTAGACTCCTGCGATATGGTTTGATCCTCTGTTCGGCTTTTCTTTGTGAACACCGAATAGAGCATCAGGGGGTACTCTCTATGCGGTAATATTTTCCTATATTCCAAACACTTACCTCAAAGCCTGTTAGAAGGCTGGCACAGGCTTCAGTCAATCCGCTCTTGGCGGACTCAACCTTCTGGATCACCACACTCATGATAGTGCGGTGCTCCTCGTTGATGGAAGCGCTGCGAAGCGCTTCCAGTAGATTGTCCAGCACCTCTGGATGGACAGAGGTCACCGGTACAGGCATCTCGCCCCTCTTAGAAGGAGGTCGCCTGCCCGAGACCGGAACCACTGGAGGTTCCGGCGCGGTGTTCGGCTGAGGGACGAACTCGGAGCTCTTAGGGGCCTTGTCCCCTCGGCTCCCGGAGTCCGGGAGGCCGCCTTGAGGCGCCTCCGGGACTGTCTCCCCTCAACCCAGTGCCCCGTGAGACAGCACCTCGGTGTCGTCCGCAGGATGAGGGGAGGTGGCGGTCGGGACGGGATCGCTATCCATGTCCGACGAGCCCAGGGAGCCGTCCGATGATACATCAATACGGGCTCGGGGCGGCCTGCATAATCATATTTCGGTGTTAGGGAAACAGTGTGACAAAGGAATGCTATGAGTTACTCTAGTATCTGAATACTTACGATCTCCCCAGGGGCTTGTCCCTGGGCAACCACTCGTCTTCGCCTTCGTCGGCGGCGGTGGAACTGTCCGGAAGGAGAGTCCTTCCCTTCTTGGACCCTTTGGCCCCCCAGTTGGGGCGGCCTTCCTTTTCTTATCTCCCCCAACAGGAGGGGGAGCATCTTCTTCTTATTCCTCGTCTTCAGGGGAGGAGTGCGCCGCAGAGTCATCGGACGGTGAGTCCGACGACGCCTGGCATCGGGAACTCTTTCGGGTTCCCTTGGCCTTCTTGGTCTTCTCTGGCACCTTGTAAGGAGCCGGAGTCAGCATCTTCGTCAGGAGAGCGTCCGCAGTGTTTTCGGGCAAGGGGGGCGGACAGTTAATCTGCCCCGGCGTCTCCACCCAGTCCTATCAAAGGCATGGAGATTAGACCCCGCACATGATTAAGCTAGGGGAAATAAATGTCCTACGGGACGTATTGAACTCACCGAATGCGCTAGGCGCTTTGCGCTTAGTCCGCGGTCCTCGGCGAGAGAAGGAGGGACCTCGGCGCCCTTGAACAGCACCTTCTAGACGTCCTTGTGCATCGTATCGAAGAGCTCGCTCAGAGTCTGGTGCTGGGCCGGGTCGAACTCGCACAAGTAAAAATCCCGTTGTTGACACGGGAGGATTCGGCAGATCAGCATAACCTGGGCTATGTTGACAAGCTTGAGCTTCTTGCTTGCCATACTCCGGATACATTTCTGGAGTCCATCTAGCTCCACCGATGAACCCCATGACAAGCCCTTCTCTTCCAGGAAGTGAGCTGTGTAGGGAATTCAGATCGAAACTCGGGGGCCGCCGCCCATTTGGTGTCGCGCGGCTCGGTGATGTAGAACCACGCCGATTGCCATCCCATTATGGTCTCCACAAAGGAACCTTCAAGCCATATAACGTTGGGCATCTTGCCCACCATGGCTCCTCCGCATTCTGCTTGTTGGCCTCCCACCACCTTCGGCTTGATATTGAAGGTCTTTAACCACAGGCCGAAGTGGGGCCAGATGCGGAGGAAAGCCTCACACACGATGATGAATGCCGAAATGTTGAGGACGAAGTTCGGGGCCAGATCATGAAAGTCTAGCCCGTAGTAGAACATGAGACCACGGACGAATGGATGGAGGGGAAACCCCAGTCCGCGGAGGAAGTGGTGGAGGAAAACTACCCTCTTGTGAGGTTCCGGGGTAGGGACGATCTGCCCCGCAGCGGGCAGCCGATGCGCGATATTCGCGGTAAGTATCCGGCTCCGCGCAGCTTCTTGATATGTCCCTCCGTAACAGAGGAAGCCATCCATTTGCCTCCCACTCCGGACATGTTTGGAGAAGGTTGAGGGAAGGGATGTGGACTTGGGTGTTGGAGCTCGAGTGAGCGAAAATGGATGAGCAAATGAGGAAGAAGGCATGGATGAAAAGGTGAATCCTTATCCCTTTATATGGGTGGATGAAACTAAGCGTCCCCACTAGCCTGGTAAAACTCGCTTATCCCCCAAGCACCGTAATCGATGGCGCGGTTGGGTTACCCACACCAGTATTGATGAGAATCCCGTGATAAGGGGACACGATCTCTGCTTTGACAAGACGTGTCAAAAAACTACCTCGCGTTATGTGTGGGGCTAGTTAAAGGAAATGGTTCGAATAATCACTGGGCCATGACATAATGTCATTTTCCCAAGACGTGTCAGCAGATTAGATTTGTGGAAGTATTATTCTCTCTACGGTGGTATGTGGAACTTATTTTGCAGGGTCGGACAATATCCTTGTATTCAAATTCTTCCGTGATGTATTCGGAGGAGGAACCCGCCTTGCAATGCTGAAGACAATACTGCGCACCGGACTCATCGTCATTGAAAGCCTGGTTCAGGGGCTACTGAGGGAGTCCTGGATTAGGGGGTCTCCGGACAGCCGGACTATATCCTTTAGCTAGACTGTTAGACTATGAAGATACAAGATTGAAGACTTCGTCTCGTTTCCGGATGGGACTCTACTTGGCATGGAAGGCAAGCTAGGCAATACGGATATGTATATCTCCTCCTTTGTAACCGACCTTGTGTAACCCTAGCCCCTCCGGTGTCTATATAAACCAGAGGGTTTTAGTCCGTAGGACAACATACAATCATACCATATGCTAGCTTCTAGGGTTTAGCCTCTCTGATCTCGTGGTAGATCTACTCTTGTACTACCCATATCATCAATATTAATCAAGCAGGACGTAGGGTTTTACCTCCATCAAGAGGGTCCGAACCTGGGTAAAACATTGTGTCCCCTGCCTCCTGTTACCATCCGCCTTAGACGCACAGTTCGGGACCCCCTACCTGAGATCCGCCGGTTTTGACACCGACAGTGCCACTAAATGTTGATCCCACAGAGGCACATAGGTTGTCTTCCATCCTGGGATGTAAGCTGGAGCAGTTACCTTTCACATATCTGGGTTTGCCTCTAGGTACAACAAAACCTAGAATCATTGATTTCATGCCTCTCGTGGATAGTGTTGAAAGAAGACTGTCTGTTAGCTCTGCCATGCTCAACCAAGGATCCAGGTTGCAATTGCTCACATCTGTGCTTACTTCAATGCCCATATACTTCCTCTGCAGCTTGCATATCCCACCTGGTATTATCAAACAGTTGGATAGGATTTTCAGGAAGTGTTTGTGGAGAGGAAATTCTGATGTGCCTAAGCAATCCCTAGCTGCCTGGGATTTAGTTTGTAGACCAAAGGATAAGGGATGACTTGGCATTCTAAACCTCAATGTTCAGAACCAAGGTCTGCTTCTCAAACAAATGCATAAGTTCTACAACAAACAGCAGGTTCCTTGGGTCCAGTTGATTTGGGATAGTTATTATGATGGAGTGGTGCCCCATGCAACAGTCCTAACTGGCTCCTTTTGGTGGAAGGACATTCTCAAGCTTGCTGAAACTTATAGGTCAATTGCTTTAGTGCAAGTTAATATGGGTGATTCTGCTCTCTTTTGGCTGGATGCTTGGCATGTAGGTGGCTCTTTAAGGCCACTTAGCCTCAGATTGCCAAGGCTTTTCTCTTTTGTTTTGGATGATAAGGTTTCTGTCAGGGAGTTTTTGCAAACTCAGGATTTGTACTTAATGTTTCATCTGCCAATTTCTCAGCAAGCAGCAGCAGAATTGGAGTCCTTGGAAGGATGGTTGTTCAATCTCCAGAGAGATCCAACATTGTCCGACGTTTGGATTTGGCCTGGTAAATCTGGACAGTTCTCTGCAAAGAGCTTCTATGACATCATGCATGCACACCTCCCAACTATTGAGCCCTGCAGGTGGCTTTGGCAGAGCAGATGTACTATGAAAATTAAGGTTTTTGGCTGGCTCCTATTTTTTGACAGGCTCAACACAAAGGACATGCTGGTCCGCAGGCATTGGAGGTCCCCTACGGCTGATAATCTATGTGTCATCTGTAATGCCTTAGTTTGGGAGGACATGGCTAATCTATTCTTTGGTTGTAATTTCAGTGCTAGGGTTTGGAATTACCTGCAGGTCGACTGGTCACATGGTTCTACTATTTAGCAATGTATATCTCAAGCAAGGCAGAGATTTGGGCATCCTTTCTTCTTTGAAGTTATGCTCACAGCTGCTTGGAATATATGGATTCTGAGAAATGAGAGAACTTTCAGGGGATTATAGGCTACTTTTGCTGCCGGGAGGGGCAGTTTTGTACATGATATTCTTCTCCTGTCACATAGGTTTAAGGATGGCTCTAAGTCTAGGCTTGTAGATTGGGTTAACTCCCTCATGTAATTGTAAGTTCTTCTTAACTTTTAGTTTAGGCTTGTTATCTCTTTCTTTCTTTGTACAGTTTGTTTTTTGAGACTGCAATAAAGGGCTGTGGGGTTTTTACCCTACAGTAAATATTCAAAAAAACAGGGGGCCCACGAGGGTGGGGGCACGCCTGGTAGGGTAGGGCGCGCCCCCTACCTCGTGGCGTCCTGTTACGTGCCTTGGCGTAGGGCCCAAGTCTCCTGGGTCTTATCTGTTGAGAAAATCACGTTCCCGAAGGTTTCATTCCGTTTGGACTCTGTTTGATATTCCTTTTCTTTGAAACCCTAAAACAGGCAAAAAACAGCAATTCTGGGCTGGGCCTCCGGTTAATAAGTTTGTCCCAAAAATAATATAAAAGTGGATAATAAAGCCCAATAATGTTTAAAATAGTAGATAATATAACATGGAGCGATCAAAAATTATAGATACGTTGGAGATGTATCATTCCCCACAGCATCATCACTGACAATGGCATGAACTTTACAGCCGACGAGGTGAAACTTTGGTGCAGCAACATGGGCACCAAGCTCGATTATGCTTCTGTCTATCATCCGCAAACTAACGGTCAAGTCGAACGAGCGAATGGTCTTATTATGAGTGGTATTAAACCCAGATTAGTCCGGTCCTTAAAGGAATCAGAAAACTATTGGGTAGAGGAGCTCGACTCCGTATTATGGGGGTTGCGGACCATGCCGAATCGCACTACTGGATACACACCGTTTTTTATGGTGTACGGCGCTGAGGCGGTGCTGCCTTGCGGCATAATTCATGACTCACCTCGAGTGCGCATGTATGAAGAATGAGAGGTCGAGCTCGATCGGCAGGACATTTTGGATGCCCTGGAGGAGGAGCATGATGTGGCAAAAGCTTGTTCCGCATTCTATCAACAACAGGCTCAAAGGTATCAAAGCAGAGAAGTGCGGGCCAAAACCTATAATATTGGTGAACTAGTTCTGTGCCTGCCGGAGAAGAAAAAGAACAAGCTCAAGCCCAAATGGGAAGGTCCCTTCATTATCGACCAGGTTCTGACCGGTGGAGCGTACCATCTGCGGGATGCATCGAATAATTGACTCGAGCCAAACCCATGGAACGCAGCCAGACTCCGAAGATTCTACGCCTAGCGCCAGACTCTATGTTCGTCTCCTTACCTCCATGAATTTTTTGCACATCTGTTTTCCCTCTTTCTTTCTCTCTTTTTTCTTCAAAGCCTTAAAGGGCTAAACCTGTGTCTTGGTTACACAATCTTGACACGCTAACCGCGCTCAATATACCTGGGGGCTTCCTATACAGAAGCTTAATCTAATTATTTTTCCGGGCTTCATACCCCGCACATGTGTCATTCTTCCGCATGTACCTTTTTCTCCATTATATGCATCGATATGACTTAAGTTTTGGCCAAGCTGGGTTGCCTGGCTCTTGTGTTTATGCCCTACATTCTCGTTAATTCGGCTAGGGCATAAGGGGAGCACCTCTGTGATTATTACTGCCGGGTCAGCCAGATGTGTACCTCAGACTGGGTGAAGCCGAAAGCTAGCGTTCTTAAGGGAATATTCGGTCGGTGAATAAAAGATGACTTTCATTTAAATTATTACACGCCCCCAGATGTTTTTAACCTGCGACTCGCAGTCCGGACATGCACATTAGGGCATGCATACCCAGGGAAAGGAACCCTTAATGGAACTGTTCTCCCTGGAAGATGTTTCTTACTACCCATGTAATATAACATAGCTAGTTGGGTACTTGTCTGTTCAAGCACTTATGACCCCTACGCCTGGTTTCCATGCATACCCCAGTTTTTATATAACCGAGTGGGTATTCGGATACACTCTGGACTATCGGGTCCAGAGGTCGAAGCGAAAAGGTCCGCCATGACAAATGATTTACAATCCGGCTAGGGACATTACATATGTCACTTGAAGTACACAATCACTAAGACTGATTAAATTCTTCTTCTATACCATCCAACAGGCTGTCTAGCCTACAATCCTATTGGGAATACTTTGCGGCTAACTCTACTTGATCATACACTAAACTGACAGGGATTTCTTTCCCGTCGGGCCCCACAGGTCCGACCTCGGCCATGTGGTTTGGGTCAGCCTTGGTGTATCGTGTCTTCACCATAGCCCAGGCTTCCCGTGCACCCTGTCGCCGTGCTCCCTTCAGCTTCTCCATAAGCTCCCCCATGCCTCCTAGCGGGTACGCAGAAGGCCACAAGGCTTGAGTAATACTCTGCATCACCTGCCGAACTTGTTTGTGCAGGTGGGAGAGCTCTGACAGAAGATCACCCAAGGACCCAGGCATCTCCTCCGCGGGACGACCCGTCAGCATACCTGCAGATATAATGCTGTTAGCAAGCTTCTTCATCGAACTCCTTTAAAAGAAGTTCGTTCAAGCACTTCCTAAAAATGCCGCGCTGAAGCCATTTATTCTCCTTCACGGAGTCTGCAAGCTGGGCTCGGACATCCTTCAGTTCCTCGCCCAGCCAGATATTGGCATCTTGGAGATCGTTTTTATCCTGCCTGACTTGCGTCAGCACACGCTCGCCAGCGTTTTCTGCCGATCATCACGTGCCGTATCTGCCTCCACGGCTTCCGGATTCACTCCAGGGCCACCTGCAACATCTATTGTTAGGCGTGCATGTACGCCGCATACTACCTGGTACTGATATTCTTTGCAATAGACAAAAGAGTTACCAGGGGGACCCTTTTTGGACTCCTTCAATGCGGCAACAGCGGCTTCCAGCTGGGCCTTGCACTCGTCCAACTCTTGAGACAGTTGGGAATTCTTCTCGGTAAGAACCTGCACAAATATTGATCCTTAAATCAGTTGTGTCAACTGTCTCAAGTCTCAAGGGCTACTGATACATATAATCGTCAGATTTACTTACCCGCACATCCCTTACATACTGATTCGTGGCTCTGGCTAGACCATTTTGAGCAGCACAGAGGTACGCGTCTCCAGAATTGAAGGCATCAAATGCCTCTTGTGAGAAGAAAGCGTCGCGGAGTACGGCCCGGCGACGCCTATGGTTCATGGTGCTCTCCACTTCTGAATTCGTAGCGGACAATCTATTCGCATCCTCTATAGGAGTAGTATCTGGCGTCCGCCCCATGTCGGCTTCCACCTCTATGTCCGGCCCTGGAGCCCGACTGGTGGAAGCATGATCGGAAGCCTCTCCGGACATATTCTGGCGAGCGTTTTTTCTATTAAAGAAACATGTACATCATTACATTTTGAGAAAGACGACAACCACGGAGCAACGTTTTTTGTCATACCTCTGCGCCCGCGTCTCCGTCCTGACCGCCTTCCTTTTTGGCCTACCCGGCCTCGGTGCCTCTTGCTGCCGAGTTGCTGCGGGTTCGGCACGGCGTCCCGAATGTCTTCCCTGTAAAACACCATATGTATATGGTAGGTGAAGTGTCTAAAAGGGGATCCTAGTTTTTGGAGTTGGGATTTTTGTTTTTTCTTACGTGCGATGCAGGGAGCAGTCCGGGATAGTCGGCCGTAATGGCCACCATGGCGTCATCACAGCTCAACTGATAGAACTGCCTGTCTATCAGCTCCACGAATATGTCTGGATCTTCTTCGAGTCCGGGACCGAGGGCCCGGTCAGGGTCCTCTGGTTGTGGAGATGGGCTGTTGACCTCCCTTACAGCTTTTCGCAATTCCTGCCGTAAAATGGCAAGGTAAGTACCTACGACAAAAAATGCGGGAAGAATGGGAGTAAGGAGATATAACTCACCCAACTTGGAGGGTTGTACATGGAGAATCCATCCCGTGGCTTGATGCGGATGAACTCCTCTTCCTCTCCCGTGAACAACTCGGACAGAATTTTTGCTAAAGCAGCAGTGGAGTCCGGTCCCTTACGCCCGCAACGGGTGGCATCATCTTCCCCGTTAAAACACCACAGGGGGTGCCCTCGATATTGGAGTGGCTGCACTCCCCGCATTATGCATATTGACATGAATTTGATTACTGTCAATCCTGATTGAGCCAGCGCTTTAATCCGGCTCATCAGGTAAAGGACTTCTCCGTTGTCTTCCTCCTGGGGGCTCCGTGGGCGCCAGCTTCGGCGTTACTTCAGAGGAGCATTGTTGAACTCAGGAAGACCCCGCCGAACAGGGTCTAGAAGAGGGACGTCCTCCATATAAAACCATTCTGAAGGCCAATCTTCGGACGTCTTCTTTGGAGTACCGGACAGGTATCCGGTTTCGGCAATGCGCCATATTTCGGCTCCGCCCACTTGATAAAGTGACCCCTTCTATGTGCGAGGGACGAGGCAAAATAACCTCTTCCATAGCTCGAAATGAGCCTCGCAGCCCAGGAATAACTCGCAGAGAGCAACGTAGCCGGCGATGTGTAATATGGAAGCAGGGGTAAAATTATGCAGTTGGAGGCCGTAAAACTCCAGGAGCCCGCGGAGGAACGGATGAATTGGAAATCCGAGTCCCCTTAATAAGTAGGGAACAAGGCACACCCGCTCCCCTGTAGAGGGGCTGGGGAAGCTCTCCGCTTGCTCCCTGCCATTGTAGGTGGTGGGCCCGGCTCGTACGGGAACCATATATGCCGGAGGGAGAAATCCCTGAGTCTGCAGTTTAACTAATTGACTATGTGGGATGGAACATCTCTCCCAATCACCGCTCTTAGGGCTACGGGGGCGGGAGGAGGAGCTACGGTGGTCGGCCATGTGGGAATGGATTTTTCTGAAACACGCTCCGATGGATTCTCGCTGTGGGAGGATGGTATGGATTGGATCTAAGAATCCCCATCCCTTTAATAGATAGTTTATTTATCTATCTAGGGGGGTGAATGTAAAAAACCCCTAGCTCCTCGTATTAATTCGACGGGAAGATAGCCCTTATTGGGCGCAGAAGCCAAGAAGTCCAACATTTATGGGTCCAGACGCTACTTGACAAACATTCAAAATTTGAGGAGAACCCGCCTTGCGATGCCGAAGACAATACTGCGTACCGGACTTGACGTCATTGAAGACTGGTTTGGGGGCTACTGAGGGAGTCCTGGATTAGGGGGTCTCCGGACAGCCGGACTATATCCTTCACCGGACTGTTGAACTATGAAGATACAAGATTGAAGACTTCGTCTTGTGTCCGGATGGGACTTTACTTGGCGTGAAAGGCAAGCTAGGCAATACGGATATGTATATCTCCTCCTTTGTAACCGACCTTGTGTAACCCTAGCCCCCTCCGGTGTCTATATAAACCGGAGGGTTTTAGTCCGTAGGACAACATACAATCATACCATAGGCTAGCTTCTAGGGTTTAGCCTCTCCGATCTCGTGATAGATCAACTCTTGTAATACTCATATCATCAAGAACAATCAAGCACAACGTAGGGTATTACCTCTATCAAGAGGGCCCGAACCTGGGTAAACATCGTGTCCCCTGCCTCATGTTACCATCCGCCTTAGACGCACAGTTCGGGACCCCCTACCCGAGATCCGCCAGTTTTGACACCGACAGGTACCATAATCCAAGTGTTGGTGTGTGAGCTAGATATCGAAGAATATGCTTCACAGCCTTATGGTGTGATTCCTTCGGTGTAGCTTGAAATCGAGCACACATGCAAACACTAAGCATAATATATGGCCTAGATGCACATGAGTACAATAAAGAACCAATCATGGAGTGGTATACCTTTTGATCGAAGTCAATACCATTTTCATTAGTGCATAGATGGCCATTTGTGGGCATAGGGATTTTGACTCCTTTGCAATCTTGCATGCTGAATTTCCTCAGTACATCCTTGAGGTATTTCTCCTGAGATATGAATATGCCATTGTGCCGTTGACGAATCTGAAGACCTAAGAAAATTTCGATTCTCCCATCATAGACCTTTGATATTCTTCACTCATCATATAGGCAAATTCATCACTATAATGTTGGTCAGTACAGCCAAAAATAATATCATCAAGATAAATTTGGCACACAAACAATTCACCATCATAAGATTTAGTGAAAAGAGTTGGGTCAAGTGAATGGGGTTTGAAGCCTTTCTTCATGAGGAATTCCTTCAAAGTATCATACCACGCCCGTGGGGCCTGCTTGAGGCCATAGAGGGCCTTATTGAGTCTGAAGACTTTGTCAGGATGCTTTGGATCTTCAAAACCTGGGGGCTGAGCTATACGTCTTCCTCAAGCTTACCATTGAGGAATGCACTTTTCACATCCATTTGATATAAGATGATATCATGATGGTTAGCATAAGCAAATAATATGCGAATAGCTTCAAGTCTAGCAACAGGTGCAAAAGTTTCATCGAAATCAATTCCTTCAACCTATGTGTAGCCTTGAGCTACAAGCCGTGCCTTATTCCTCACCACAAGGTCATTTTCATATTGCTTGTTGCGGTAGAACCACTTTGTGCTGATCATATTGTGCTTGTGAGGATCTGGACATTTGACCAGTTCCCAGACGTTGTTGAGCTCGAATTGATGTAATTCCTCTTGCATAGCTTGAATCCACTCAGGCTCCAGAAATGCTTCATCTACCTTAGTGGGCTCTGTGATAGAGACGAAAGCAAAGTGCCCACAAAAGTTAGATAAATGTGAAGCTCTTGAGCATGTGAGAGGACCTGGAATGTTGATTTCGCTGATGATTTTCTCAACTTGCACTTCATTTGCAACGCGAGGATGAGCGGGTTGTCATTGTGGAATTTGAACAGTATTTTCTTCAGCACCATTTTCCTCAGGTGCATCAGCATGACGCTCTTCATGTTCTGGAATGACTTCTTCAGCAGATTCTTTGGTAGGAATGACATCCTCAGTAGCCTTGAACTTAATAGATTCCTCAGGAGGTATTTCATGTGTCACAGGAGGTAGGTGCTCTCTTTGCGAGCCATTAGTCTCATCGAACCGCACATCTATAGTTTCAACAACCTTGTGGTGATAGGTATTGAAGACTCTTTAGGTGTGCGAGTCCTTACCATAACCGACCATAAAACCTTCATGTGCTTTCGGTGCAAATTTAGAATTGTGACGAGGAGCTCTAATCCAACATTTAGCACCGAAGACTTTGAAATAACTCACATTGGGTTTCTTGTCAGTGAGGAGTTCATATACAGTCGTCTTGAAGAATTTGTGAAGATATACTGTGTTGATGATGTGGCATGCAGTATCAATTGCCTCAGGCCAAAAGCGAGGAGGCGTCTTGTACTCATCAAGCATAGTGCGGGCCATCTCAACAAGAGTCATGTTCTTGCGCTCCATGACGCCATTTTGCTGAGGAGTATAAGGAGCAGATAACTCATGAGTAATACCAAGTTCATCAAGATAGTCATCAAGACCAGTGTTCTTGAACTCAGTTCCATTATCACTTCTAATGTGTTTGATCTTCACACCAAAGTTGGTTGAAGCCCTCGAGGAAAATCGTTTGAAGACTTCCTACACTTCATTTTTGTAAGTGATGATATGCACCCATGTATATCGAGAATAATCATCAACAATGAGAAAGCCATATAAAGATGCAGAGCAAATGTGGCATAGTGAATAGGGCCAAAGAGATCCATGTGAAGTAATTCAAATGGTCGAGTAGTAGTCATGATAGTCTTTGCTGGATGCTTGGCCTTGGTCATCTTTCCAGCTTCATAGGCTCCACACAAATGGTCCTTGAGGAATTTGACACCCTTGATGCCAATGACATGCTTCTTCTTCGCGAGCGTGTGCAGATTCCTCATGCCAGCATGACCAAGTCATTGATGCCATAGACAGCCTTCTGAAGCTTTTGCATGTAGACATGTAGCAGGTTGTGGTCCTGTAGAGAAATCAACAATATACAAATATCCTCTCCTAAAGCCTTCAAAGACTTTGGAATTGTCAGCTTCCATGATCACAACACAACGATACTTGCCAAATACAACAACCATATCAAGATCACAAAGCATTGAGACAGACATGAGGTTGAACCCTAAGGACTCGACAAGCATGACTTTGTCCATGTGTCGATCCTTTGAGATTGCAACCTTACCTAGACCCAATACCTTGCTTTTGCCTTTGTCAGTGTAGGTGATATGCTTCAGATGTGATGGAGATAAATCAAACTCCATCAATAAGCTCCTGTCACCAGTCATGTGATTTGTACATCCACTATCGAGGACCCACTCAGTGGCTTTGGATTGATCATCCTGCAGATGAATTAGTGCACCTTACGAACTCATATACTTCATCAATGAAGAATATGGTATCAATTTCATCAGATCAGTTTCATCAAGCAATAGAATAGATAAAGCAGTATGAGGACGTGACAAATGAAAATTCATTTCTTCATGATTAGCTTGCATCCTTTCAAGCAAATTCAGGTCTCCAGCAAATTCTTCAAATGATTAAGTTCGTCTGGAGACTTGACCCTGCATAAGAGATTAGTTCTTTTTCTTAACCACCCTCATCTGAAGGGGTGGCAAAGAGTTCATCATTCTGTGAGCTCCATAAGAGAAAGGTGGCATAGATGCCAATCCACTTAGTTTCACATAAGAGGGGTTAGGGTAAGCATAAGAGTAAGCGGAGAATTTCTTCGAGGACTTCTGAACATAATGATTTGAAGACTAGTGCACATATCCTTAGATCTTCCCTACGAAACAGACGGTTTAGCACGATGATGCTCATATGAGGACTTTGATCCTTTTGAGGAATTTGATCCACGTGAGGAGTTTGGTCCGTATGAGGACTTGGATCCATATGAAGAATTTGGTCCATATGAAGAATTTAATCTGGGGTTCCTATTCTTCACAGGTGGTGTCATGATGACATTCACCTGAAGATTTTCAAGGCACCTTTTGGGAACCCAGATTTTCTTCATAGGAGAACCGTTCCTGCAGTTAGTGCCAACATATCTAGCAAATACTTCACCATTCTAATTTTTGAACAGTTTATAATTGGAGTCAAATGACTCATCAGAAGAATATGAATATTCACATGTAAAGCCAGATAAAGTAGATGGATCCACTAAAGGTCCCTTTGCAGCAACCCATGTGGTTTTGGGATACTGCTCAGGTTTCTAGTAGGTCCCATCAGCATTGAGTTTCCCCTCAAAGGCAATACCATCTTTCCTAGGGTTTCTGTTGAGGATCTGCTTTTTAAGCACGTCACAAAGAGCCTGATGCCCTTTGAGGCTTTTGTACATGCCTGTCATATACAATTCCTTCAGCCCTGCATCATCAGTGATACTAGCAATGTCCTCAGATGAGGAATTAGTTATAGCAGAGGCAGTTGAAGAATTTGCAGCAATGGAAGTATTTGAGCATTCAGGTGAAGAATTAGCAGTTTCACATTCAATGCACTTCAAACATGGCGGAACAAATTCATCCTAAGTAGCGCTGATCTGTTGAGCAAGTAATGAATCATGCTCCTTCTGAAGATCTTCATAACTCACTCTTAACTGCTCAGGATCTTTCTTTCTTTGAAGAAATTCATAAGAGAGCTTCTCATGATCAGATAGGAGAGTGTTATGATGACCTTGAAGATTGTCAAACTTGGACTGGAGTCCCTGAAGACTTTCAGTCAAACCTTTGGAACGATCCATTTCTTCACCCAACATATCATCGCTCTCATTTAGCATGTTTTGAACTTTTTCCAAAGCTCTTTGTTGTTTAGTGGCAAGGGAAGCAAGTTTGACATAACTAGGTCCAAATTCATCACTAGATTCATCATCACTGGACTCAGATAAGTAGCATTCAATTACCTTGGCACCTTTTGCCATAAGGCATGGTGCGGAGGATGATGATTCTGGATTGACAGTTATAGCCTTGCGCGATTCCATGAAGTCCTCGAATCAGATATTGAAGACAAACAGACTAAAGAAATTGAATTGAGGAAATCGAGAAAGTCTTCAGTCAAAGTCTTCAAACAGATATGAACAAGCACACAACACAGAAATGAGGAAATGGAAGGGTTCAGGAAATGGAACCAGTTAGCTCGGTGAAGACAATGATTTGGTAGACCAGTTCCAACTATTGTGACAGTTGTACGTCTGGTTAGGGCGGCTAGGTATTTAAACCTGAGGACACACAGTCCCGGACACCCAGTCCTGAACACGCAGCTCAGGACACTCAGTCCTCACCGTATTCCCCTTGAGCTAAGATCACACAGACCTCGCTCAATCACTCGTGGTAAGTCTTCAGGTGACTTCCAAACCTTCACAGACTCGGTCACTCGGTCATCCACAATTTCCTCTTGGATGCTCTAGACCATGACGCCTAACCGTCTGGAAGATGCATAGTCTTCAAAGGTAACAAGCGTCGGATCCACGCATGATCAATCTCTTAAGTGATGCTCAATCACTTTGGGTTTGTAGGTGTTTGGGTTTGGGTTTTCCTCACTTGATGATTTTCACTCAAAGTCCTCGGAGGATGGGATGCTCTCAAATGACAAGTGTCAGTTTCTCTCGGAGCAGCCAACCAGCTAGTGGTTGTAGGGGGCGGCTATTTATAGCCTAGGGAGCAGCCCGACATGATAAGACATAAATGCCCTTCAATGATATGACCGTTAGGTGGAAGGATATTTTGGGATAGCTGGCGCGTAGCACAGTAAAGGTCGGAAATTTGACTAAAAAATTCCTCAGGGCTATCATGTTCCTCACTATGTAGGCAATCCGCACTGGCGAATTCCTAACTCCTCAGTCAGAATAAATTCCTCAGAGACCAGAAGAACTTCGTCTCTGTCACTAAAGAAATTTGACTGAACTATATGAGATTTCCAATGGCTTCACTCGAAGGGATTGGTAGGTGTAGGATTTGAGTTGAGCATCACTTGGAAATTTTTCCTTAGTATTTCCTCGACCCCCTTTAATAGTATGGTGTTTCCTATGACTCAAGAAAGAGAAAAAGAAACTACGAAAATAAAAGTCTTCATGCTCCTCGAATGAATAGCAAGTCTTTAGGATCACACCAATTTCTTCACTTTCAAAGTCTTCAGAAATCCAAAGTCTTCAGTTGAAGAACTTCATTTTTAGGGGTCGACTTTTTGTGTAACTATCAAACTCCTCATAGACTTATAGACCTGTGTACACTCACAAACGCATCAGTCCCTTAACTTATAAGTCTTCAATACACCAAAATCACTAAGGGGCACTAGATGCACTTACAAAGATCCAACCAAAATCACTCTACCAAGTTAGATGTGTCTCATTATAAGTGGCAATTCAACAAATTAGAGGCAATACATGTTTGAAATGATATGCAAGATGCAACCAATATTACACTGTCAACTTGAAGGTGTCTCGTCAGAAGTGATTGATGAGGGATACACAAGAAAAGTAGTTTGATGTAAGAACATGGTTAATAGAAAGACGTAGTATGTACCAAAAACATGAAGGCATGTCATATTCACAGGTATAATGTGTTAACTAAGCAGATGCAATTTACCCTAATTAGAAGCATTACAAGGTAGACACCATATGCAACATTCAACCACATATCACACTGCCAAGTAAGAGCAAGCACCTGCGATGGTGGTGTGGGGGAATTGTGGTCATCAACTAGAGAGCTACATTGACTATCTTCATTTAGCCTTGTTGTTTCTTGAGAATCATGTGGGGAGGATGACACTGCACTCTTCAAATGAGTAGCGCGTCTGATAGTAACCCACTGGGGTGACTGTCTCATCATAAGTGATTGATGAGGGATACAAAAGAGCATTAGTTTGATGTATGAACATGGTTAATAGACATATGTAGTATGTATCAAAAACAGGAAGGCATGTCATTATCAAAGGTATAATGTGTAAAGTAAGCAGATGTAATTTAACCAAATTGGAAGCAATACAAGCTAGACACCATATGCAACATGCAACCACATTTGACAGCGCGAAGTTAAAGCAAGCACATGGGATGGTTGTGTGTGGCAATTGAGATCATCAACTGGAGAGCTATGTTTATTGTCTCCATCTGCTGACACTGCACCCTTTAGAGCGTTGAAACGCTTAGTGCTTATCTACGAATTACACTGGAGCAACTTCTGTCTTTTCTTTTTTGTATTCATCAACACCGTGTCAGAGTCTGAAATACCCATGCATAAAAAACAATAGTGTAAGTATGGGTGAAGTGTGTGCACAAGTAGTACAGTGTAAAGGTAATAGATAGCCGGTCGGTGAGAAATAAATGATGGGAGACATATGATAGCTCTACAACATGCATGGCACACGAAATTACTAGGTTCTAGGATTTTGAAATATGAGCACAGGGATGGCTAGTTAATGCAGATGCTCCTCCAGCACACCACAAGGTGTGGTCCTATGAAAATAACAGTTGACTGAAAACAAATAGGTCAGTCCATTTTTTCTGCATCGTCCGATGTACAAAGAACGGGCAGATCGCCTTCATCTACCTCCAGCCAGTCAGTGTTATGATCTTCCTCAAAACGCCAGCGACCACCGGCCCAGTCCCCTGCCTCTGCCCTCCCCTCGACCTCACCGCACCGCCCCCCGGCCATCCCTTCAAGCCCCGTCGACCTACAAATCAGGCGCAAGCAGCTCCTGCGACCCACACCCCTGTGATAGATACCGATGCGCTGCTTCCCCGGTGAACATGCGGACTAGGTGCTCCACGCGCCTAAGCGGGTGCTTCTTCTTTTAATTGTGATTCGACTGACCCTGAATTGAAATCCAGGCGGGCTACTGACCTCTAGCAAAGGTGAAATAGTAAATGGGAGGAAACCTTGTGCATTTAGTATCACGAAGAAGATGCAGTAAGAAGCTCTCAACTAGTTTCTTTTGTGGGATGAATACGGTGTGAGCAGAGATGTAAGATTTGCACGAGTAAGGGAAGAGGAGTACCTCTTTCTGCTGGCAGTGTTGTGTCCTCCTTCTGTTTTTCCAACGATCTTCTTGTGGTTCGCTAGAAACGAGAAGTTGTGGAGGACAGTGGAGCCTTGGAAGAACCCATGGCCAAGTTGTTGAGTGTGGTGCGGTGGCCGTCTATCGGCGGTGGGGAACTAGATCTGAGGCGGCGAATGACGGTGTAGCGAGAACAACTCCGGTGCGGTGGACGGTTGTGACAGTGGAGCGGCAGCGGTGAGGCGCAGGACGGTGTGGTCGAAGTGGTTCTGGTACTGTGCACGTCGGTGTCGGTGTCGTGGAGGTAGCTCTGCCTGGGCTTCAGCTGCTAAGTCCTTGAGGGCGTTGCGGTTGCGGTTGCGTTGGACGACGACGTCGGGGTACCGGCTCCGGCGTGATGGAGGAGGGCAGCGGTGGATTGGGCGCGATGGGGTGGAGGACGGAGGAGGCTAGGGTTTCCCGGCTGGTGGAGAGGGCGTTGTGGCACCCACGGAGTATGAATGGGGAAACGGAGGGAGGGGGAACTAAGGGGGAACAATGTTTCGTTTTGGGACGCGCTTGTTTGAAATTTGGGGAAAGTTACAAACTTTGCCCCAATCTAAAATTTCGGACATATTGCGGGTTGGGGTAGGACAATAATCTCAGGTGTCCTAAATGGTGGGCAAGATAGATTTTGGCCGAGCACATGGGTGTTTAGGCGCCCACGGCGTACGAATGCTTCTCGGAGGCGGTTGAGACTGGCATGTTGGTGAAGTTACAAACCCACCCTAGTTTAGACCTTTGGACATTGGGCCGATAGGCTACACGGGCCAGAGTCAGGGCAATAATTTCCTACCACCAAACATTAGTCTCGCGCGGTTTCGGGTGACCAGAGGCTTATTTGGCGCTTCGTTCAGTATTTGGGAGCACAAGCATTATCGTTTTCGGTTCTCTTGAATTCAACTTTCAGGATTTGTCAAACTTCACAAATCTTTACTCTTGAAAATCCTAAAACTATGATTATTTTGGAATGGGGGGGTACATTTGAATATACATTGTACACGAGTATATATTAAAAAATATGCAACTTACCTCAGTTCATGCATTGTTCCAGATATAATCTCCTTGGTTGCAAAAAAAATAGTTGTTATCTCATTCAAGCCATTTAATTCAACCGGTGTAATCTCTCTTCAAGATCATTACAACGGTGTTTCTTTGAGTGGGCCCTAACCCACAGGTCTTTTCCCAGGATCTTACCTGACTCTTCTAATTCTACCGGAGTTATTCTCAAATTCATTTCAAAAGTATGACGTAAGTATGATTTGTCATCAGTCATATGTCTTCCTCTAAGATCTCTCAAATTATTTTCATCGTTGGCTCAACCTTTCTAATTTTCTTTCCGGGGTATCTCAACAATTCATGGTGGTGTTTCTCGTCATCATTCTCGGATTTTGAAGACCGAAGAAGAGTTTCTCTTTAATATTGCTCCATTCTCTTCAAGATTCATGGTGCTAGCTTGTTGCCATCCTCTCATAATTGTTTTTGATTGTAAGAATTCTTTTCACCCATCCGAAGCAATTCAAGAGTCTTCTCAGTTTGATTATCCAGAGTCCATCAATTCAGGTTTATTCACTCTCAGCTTTTAGTTGTCATTCTCCAATCTTACCGGTGCATCGTTCAAGTGATATCTAATCAGTTCGTGATCCCTTCGTTCTCATGTATCTAGTTTGTCTCAAGTATCTTCGTTCATTTCACAATTCTTACCCGGTGATTCATCCCTTTACTTCGTTCATTTTCAATCCTAACGGTGGTTCATGGAAGACATTCTCAAGTTTATGTTATATCTCTCTTAATCTTTTCTACGAGAATAAGTAGTATGCCAAATCTGTTGATTTTCATCAATTTAATTGGTGAAGGATACGCATAACATAATTCTTATTCTTGTTTCACCCAAATGATTAATTCCTTATTCCGGAGGTTCATCAAATTCTCGGTTTCACTTGGTTCAGCTTTCTTTTCCCGCAGTTCCAAGTTCTCTCAATTATTTCATCGCGAAGATCCATCTAATCATTGCAAGGATTCACCTTGTGTTTTCAACTTCTCTTTCCTTTTGTTTGATCATTCTTTTGTTACTGGAGTTCTTCATGGAGGTTCTACATGATGGTTCATCAAGGATTTAATTCCTTTTCGAAGCGTTCATCGAGATTCTTTTCAGAGGAGCTCATGCATTCTTCATCTTGCAATCCGGAGTGCTATTCTTTCACGCGTATCTTTTGAGGTGGTGTTATGTCTTTCTTGATAATTTCCCTTCGTGCTCCGTGATTCACAAGTTATCAAAAATGAGATATATTAAATCCATCAATCTCGTGATTGGAGTTATCTTGGGTTATATTTCACCTAAAGCCTTCCCTAAGGATTGTTGCTAATTGTGTACTCATAAATGACCAAAGTTCTTATAAATTTCTCATCTCCTTGTTGATATCTATATAATCTTGTTCCCGTTAGTGGCAGGTTGTCACCTCATAATCTTGAGATGTTTTCCCATAAGCCCACAACAAGCTTACTCTTTTTGTTGTTGGTTTTCCAACAACTCCGTTCGACCATTCTCCTAAGGATGCCTTTTCAAGCTCAATTGTGGCACAAGTTGGCATTTTCTTCTCCATTCTTTTATTTCAATCATCTATTTTCTATTTCTTCCTTCCGGGGGCATTGTGATGTTGCTCTCTTCAACCCATCTTCTTGTTTTGTCAGGATCATGTTCGTTCTTTTTGCTTATCCATATAACCGGAGTGTTGTGCCCTTTGCTCAAGTTCTTTTCATCTTATCAAGTCTTTCATCTCGTTTCTACCGGAGTGTTTGGATGTACTTCTTGTCCATTGCAACCCTTTTCTCATGTCTTTCAACCGACAATGTTCTGGTAATGTTCCTTCTTCCTCTTTTCTAACGGAGTGGTTTTCAACTTCGTTCATCTCCGTTGTATTATTTTCTCGAGAATGGCTTAACCTTTTCAAGGTTCTTTGGTTTCTCTCGTTTTTCAAAGAAGCAACTTAGTTTTACCTCTTCTCTTTCTCTTCTGTTTTCCCTCCGGTGCCATTCTAGATCTCGGGACGAGATCCTCTCGTAGTGGTGGAGTGTTGTAGCGCCCCGAGACCGATGTGCCAGGTGTCCTCCAGTTATTTCGCTGTTGTTGCCTTGTCATTTGCTTGTGTGTCATGCATCTCATATCATGTCATCATGTGCATTGCATCATCATGTTTTCAAAACTTGCATCCGTCTGGGTTCCCCCAGTTCCGTCCGTTGTCCATTCTGAGCCCAACCACACTTGCACGTGCCCGCGGCATGTCCGAAATAGTATTTTATAAGTGGCTGGAAAATGTTCTCGGAATGGGTTGAATTTGGCGTGTGGTCTTACTATAGTGTAGATAGACCGCCTGTCAAGTTTCATCGCATTCGGAGTTCATCTGATAGCCCAACCGTTAAACTATAGCGGCATTATAGCCGGGCACACGTCGGACGTTTTCGGTCTCCGAAAACAGTCGCCGTGCCTCCCCCTCTTCTCTTCTCTCAGCTCGAGACCGTCTACACAGCTCACTACATACTGCCATGTCCAACCTAACCTCTCTCGTCAGCCCGCAGTCCCCACTCGCGCGCGTCTGAAAGTTGTCCCGAACCCGACCCGGGCAGTTGTCACCGTTGGATCCGGATCATCCCCAAACGTCTACAAAACGTCTCCGTTTTCTTATTTGGGCTCCCTAACCTATTTTTCTTGACCGTCTGATTCTGATCTGAGGGACTAGGTAGCCCCTAACCTAATGTGTGAGGTATATACAGTCCACCCTTAGTCATTTTGGACAAACCCTAAAATCTAGGGGAACTGTCCCATCATTCCTCCTCGCCGCCGCCACAATCAAATCCTCGGGATCCCCTCATTCCCCCCGACCCAATCCCACCAACCACAGCTCCAGCTCGTTGTCAACACCGGACGAACCCGCAGCCAGTCAGAGCCCAAATCCCGATTGGATCGAGGCCCTTCCTCCTCCCTCGCGCCCATGCCCTTTCTCTTCCTTTCTTCTTCTTCCCGTGCCTCACCTCTCTCTGTTGCCTCCACAGGACACCATGGCGAGCCTGACCGAGCCCCTCCCATGGACGCCCCGCCTCTTCGCTGCTCAAATCCGGCGGGGAACTGTACCTCCGATGCCCTCTCGTCAGGATCTGGAGCCTCGAAGGAGAATCCGGCCAGTTCGGGCCCTTCCTCATCGGCTCCTCGACACCCCCGGCCTCTGCAAGTTCGCTGGAGCCGCCGCTCCGTCGCCAGCGCGCCCGATGCCTCCTCCTCGCGCGCTCGTCGCCCTCGCCTTCTCTCTTCTTCTCCTTGTCGTTCTGCTTCTCTGATTACACCTCTCTCTCTATGTTCTTCCTGCAGAGACCCCATGGGTGTACTTCGAGCAGCTTTGCTGCCGCTATGTTTCTGCTTCAGATCCGACGCCTCGTGGTCGCCCTCGCCCAAAGCTGCCCGTCCTGTTGTCGCCGGTGTCGCCCGCTGCCAAGTCCCGCATCGTCGCTGTCCTCCCCTGCTTCTGCCTCGAGCAGGAGGAGACGCTCGCAGACGCGCCTGCTCCCGTTGATCGTGCGCTCTCCCATCGCCTCACTGGGCCACTGCCAAGATCCACCCCTACTTCCGCAGATCCGGCCTGTTGCAGCCTCTTCCCAATTGGGCCTCGGCCCAATGTGAGCCACCCCAGCGCCCCACCTTTTTTTTCTTCTCTGTTGGGCCCCGTTCCAGATCCGGCCCGTGTAGGTTTTTTTTAGGATCTGCGATTTAGTTATTTTCCAGAGTTTACATATTAGCAGAAAAACCCCTAAGCTTCATGCATATAATAACTCATTAACCGTGCATCGGATTAAAACAAACTTTATATGTAAAATGTCTAGAATTTTGTCTAGATTCATAATATCCAACTTTAATCCATGTTTAAAATGCTTAAAATTTTGTTTGTTTAAATTTGCTTAAATAACTTGCTAAAATGATTTAATTCATAACTATTTAACCGTAACCCGGTTTGTAATAATCTTTATATGTAAATGGGGTAGAAAAATGCCTAGTTCAACATGGTAGCATCACTTTGCATGTTTAACAACTATAAAATATGGTTTAGGGCAGAACAGTACCAAACCTAATATATGCATATGGGGATTTATCAGAATTGTTGTTCGTTGCTTCCGGCCTCATTTAAACTTGACTAGATAGGTAGTTTTACTTAGCTTCACCTCTTGCCATGTTAATCAACATTTAATCTTGTTGGGTACATAAACGAGATCGAACTAAATAAGTCACGTGGTGTTTCGTCAATATGCAACAAGCTCCACTTAATTTGTAGGGTTGTTTGTGCATTTTGCCATGCCATGCCTCATTAAACCGGACATGCATCATAATTGTTTGTGCATCATGCCATGTTTATGTGATGGTTGTTTACTATGTTGTTTGCTCCTTTCCGCTGTTGCTTCTTCGGGTTGGTTCCGATAACGTCACGTTTGTGAGGATTCGTTCGACTACATTCGTTTGTCTTCTTCGTGGACTCGTTCTTCTTCCTTGCGGGATTTCAGGCAAGATGACCATACCCTCGAAATCACTTCTATCTTTGCTTGCTAGATGCTCGCTCTTTTGCTATGCCTATGCTGCGATACCTACCACTTGCTATATCATGCCTCCCATGTTGCTAAGCCAAGCCTCTAACCCACCTTGTCCTAGCAAACCGTTGTTTGGCTATGTTACCGCTTTGCTCGGCCCCTTTTATAGCGTTGTTAGTTGCAGGTGAAGATTGGAGTTTGTTCCATGTTGGAACATAGATTTGTTGGGATATCACAATATCTCTTATTAATATTAATGCATCTATATACTTGGTAAAGGGTGGAAGGCTCGGCCTTATGCCCGGTGTTTTGTTCCACTCTTGCCGCCCTAGTTTCTGTCATACCGGTGTTATGTTCCTTGATTTTGCGTTCCTTACACGGTTGGGCTATAATGGGAACCCCTTGACAGTTTGCCTTGAATAAAACTCCTCCAGCAAGGCCCAACCTTGGTTTTACCATTCGCCACCTAGCCTTTTTCCCTTGGGAGTCGCACATCCCGAGGGTCATCTTTATTTTAACCCCCCCCCCCCTTCGGGCCAGTGCTTGTCTAAGTGTTGGTCCGAAACAGAGCCACTTGCGGCGCCACCTCGGGGAAACTTGAGGGCTGGTTTTAGCTGTATGTAGTGTTCATCCGGTGTTGCCCTGAGAACGAGATATGTGCAGCTCCTATCAGGATGTCGGCGCATCGGGCGGTCTTGCTGGACTTGTTTTACCATTGTCGAGGATGTCTTGTAACCGGGATGCCGAGTCTGATCGGATTGTCTTGGGAGAAGGAATATCCTTCGTTGACCGTGAGAGCTTGCGATGGGCTAAGTTGGGACACCCCTGCAGGGATATGATCTTTCGAAAGTCATGCCCGCAGTTATGGGCAGATGGGAATTTGTTAATGTCCGGTTGTAGAAAACCTGAACCTAACTTAATTAAAATGCATCAACCGCGTGTGTTACCGTGACGGTCTCTTCTCGGCGGGGTCCGGGAAGTGAACACGGTGTTGGAGTTATGCCTGACGTAGGTTGTTCTAGGATCACTTCTTGATCATAGTTGTTCGACCGTGCCTTTGCTCTCTCTTCTCGCTCTCTTTTGCGTATGTTAGCCACCATATATGCTAGTCGCTTGCTGCATCTCCACCTCATAACTTTTATCCTACCTATAAGCTTAAATAGTCTTGATCGCGAGGGTGTGAGATTGTTGAGTCCCCGTGACTCACAGATACTTCCAAAACCGGTTTGCAGGTGCCGATGATACCGTGCAGGTGACGCAACCCGAGCTCAAGGAGGAGCTCGATGAAGATCGTGTTCGTTATGTTGTTCCGTTTCCAGTTGATCAGTAGTGGAGCCCAGTTGGGATGATCGGGGATCTGTGTAGCATTTGGGGTAGTCTTCTTTTATTTTGTTCCGTAGTCGGACCTTGTGTGTATCTGGATGATGTAAGGCTTTATTCATGTTTTGTGTGAAGTGGCGATTGTAAGCCAACTATGTATCTCTTTCTCTTATGCATTACATGGGTTGTGTGAAGATTACCTCACTTGCGACATTGCTTTCAATGCGGTTATGCCTCTAAGTCGTGCTTCGACACGTGGGAGATATAGCCGCATCGAGGGTGTTACACACCTATGGTGACTTTGTAAAATCTCAACATCATATGCTGGCTCACTCTCTCGAAGTTGCTCATAGGGGTAGGGTCTGCGTGTGTGCGCTTAGCGGTCAGTGCTTGCGCGTATATATAAGCACTTGCATTGTACCATGTTAAAAAATACATGTCGTGATTATACGGTCACTAGCTCACCCGTACAACTCTGTATTTTATTGATGACACAATCAATTGACCAGGCAAACGTTCCACGTGGCGCAACTAGTGTTGCACCGTCGGGGCGCGTAACCATGGTGCTCACCTGTCACTACGTATATGAATGAAAGAAATGGTAGTTTGAGTTTGTACTGTGCTAATAAAATACATTTTAGGGTGATCATACGGTCACTGGCTCACCATACAGCTCCGTAATTTGTTGATGACACGATCAATTGACCAGTCAAACGGCCCACATTCAGCAGCACACATTACCATAGGGCCCACCCGTCAGCGCGTATATGTGATACGTCTCCAACGTATCTATAACTTTTTATTGTTCCATGCTATTATACAATCTGTTTTGGATGTTTAATGGGCTATAATATGCTATTTATATTATTTTTTGGGACTAACCTATTAATCGAGGCCCAGTGCCAGTTGTTGTTTTTTTTTCCTATTTTAGTGTTTCACAGAAAAGGAATATGAAACGGAATCCAAACAGAATGAAACCTTCACGAGGATCTTTCTTGGAACAAACGCAATCCAGGAGACTTGGAGTGGAAGTCTGAGATGCAATGAGGCGGCCATGAGGCAGGAGGGCGTGCCCAGGGGGGTAGGCGTGCCCCCACCCTCGTGGGCCCCTCGTAGCTCCACCGACCTACTTCTTTCGCCTATATATACTCTTATACCCTGAAAACATCCAGGGGAGCCATGAAACCACTTTTCCACTGCCGCAACCTTCTGTACCCGTGAGATCCCATCATGGGGCCTTTTCCGGCGATCTGCTGGAGGGGGAATCGATCACGGAGGGCTTCTACATCAACACCATAGCCTCTCCGATGATATGTGAGTAGTTTACCACAGACCTTCGGGTCCATAGTTATTAGCTAGATGGCTTCTTCTCTCTCTTTGGTTCTCAATACAAAGTTCTCCTCGATGTTCTTAGAGATCTATTCGATGTAATACTTTTCGCGGTGTGTTTGCCTAGATCTGATAAATTGTGGGTTTATGATCAATATTATCTATGAACAATATTTGATTCTTCTCTGAATTCTTATATGCATGATTTGATATCTTTGCAAGTCTCTTTGAATTGTCAGTTTAGTTTGGCCTACTAGATTGATCTTTCTTGCAATGGGAGAAGTGCTTAGCTTTGGGTTCAATCATGCGGTGCTCGATCCCATTGATAGAAAGGGAACCGACACGTATTGTCTTGTTGCCATCGAGGATAAAAAGATGGTGTTTATATCATATTGCTTGAGTTTATCCCTCTACATCATGTCATCTTGCCTAATGCATTACTCTGTTCTTATGAACTTCATACTCTAGATGCATGCTGGATAGCGGTCGATGTGTGGAGTAATAGTAGTAGATGCAGAATCATTTCGGTCTACTTGACACGGACGTGATGCCTATGTTCATGATCATGCCTAGATATTCTCATAACTATGCGCTTTTCTATCAATTGATCGGCGGTAATTTGTTCACCCACCGTAATATATGCTATCATGAGAGAAGCCACTAGTGAAACCTATGGCCCCCGGGTCTACTTTACATCATAAAAGTTTCTGATCTATAATTCTAGTTTACTATTTATTTTTCAATCTTTACTTTTCAATCTATACAACAAAAATACCAAAAATATTTATCTTATTATCTTCTTCAGATCTCACTTTTGCAAGTGGCCGTGAAGGGATTGACAACCCCTTTATCGTGTTGGTTGCAAGGTTCTTGATTGTTTGTGCAGGTACTAGGCGATTTGCATGTAGTCTCCTACTGGATTGATACCTTGGTTCTCAAAAACTGGGGAAATACTTATGCTACTTTGTTGCATCACCCTTTCCTCTTCAAGGGAAAACCAACGCATGATCAAGAGGTAGCAAGAAGGATTTCTGGAGCCGTTGCCGGGGAGATCTATGCTCAAGTCAATACATACCAAGTACCCATCACAAACTCTTATCCCACGCATTACATTATTTTCCATTTGCCTCTCGTTTTCCTCTCCCCCACTTCACCTTTGCCGTTTTATTTGCCCTTTTTCATTCGTATTTTTTCGCTTGCTTCTTCTGTGCTTGTGTGTTGGATTGATTGTTTCAAGATAATACTAAATTATGTGACTTTTCCAATACCAACAACAATGATTTTATTAGCACTCCGATTGCTCCCATTACCGATGCTGAATCTTGTGAAATTAATGATGCTTTGTTGAATCTTGTCATGAAAGATCAATTTGCTGGCCTTCCTTGTGAAGATGCCGCTACCCATCTAAACAATTTTGTTGATTTGTGCGATATGCAAAAGAAGAACGATGTGGACAATGATATTGTTAAATTGAAACTATTTCTGTTTTCGCATAGAGATCGTGCTAAAACTTGGTTCTCTTCTTTGCCTAAGAATAGTATTGATTCATGGAATAAGTGCAAATATGCTTTTGTCTCTAAGTATTTTCCTCCCGCTAAGTTCATCTCTCTTAGAAATGATATTATGAATTTTAAGCAACTTGATCATGAGCATGTTGCACAAGCTTGGGAGAGGATGAAATTAATGATACGTAATTGCCCTACACATGGTTTGAATCTATGGATGATTATACAAAAAATTTATGTCTGATTGAATTTTGCTTCTAGAAATCTTTTAGATTCGGCCGCGGGAGGTACTTTTATGGAAATCACTTTAGGAGAAGCTACCAAACTCCTAGATAATATTATGGTTAATTATTCTCAATGGCATGCTGAAAGATCCACTAGTAAAAAAGTTCATGCGATAGAAGAGATTAATGTTTTGAGTGGAAAGATGGATGAACTTATGAAATTTTAATAAGATGCCCTCTGATTTTGAGACTGGTGTTAAAGAATTTATGAATTCACAAAAGAATCTCAATTCTTTGCTTGAAGAAAAATTTCCTAAGAATGATGAGTTGGCTAGGAACGTGGATAGAATTTCATTTGATGTTGATTCTTTGAAACTTAGATCTATTCCACCTAAGCATGATATCAATGAGTCTCTCAAAGCCATGAGAATTTCCATTGATGAGTGCAAAGAAAGAACCGCTAGGATGCGTGCTAAAATGATTGCTTTATGAAAGCGTGTTCTTCTAGTTTTCATGATAATAATGATGAAGATATAAAAGTGATTGATGTGCCTCCTATTAAATCTTTGTTTTCCAATATGAATCTTGATAAAGATGGGACTGGAGATGAGTCAACTTTAGTTAAAATACATCACAATGATTCAGAGTTTTTAGATCTTGATGCAAAAATTGGTAAACGTGGGATTGAAGAGGTCAAAACTTTACATAGCAATGAACCCACTATTTTGGATTTCAAGGAATTTAATTATGATAATTGCTCTTTGATAGATTGTATTTCCTTGTTGCAATCCATTTTAAATTCTCCTCATGCTTATGATCAAAATAAAGCTTTTACTAAACATATCGTTGATGCTTTAATGCAATCCTATGAAGAAAAGCTTGAATTAGAAGTTTCTATCCCTAGAAAACTTTATGATGAGTGGTAACCTACTATTAAAATTAAGATTAAAGATCAGGAATGCTGCTTTATGTGATTTTGGTGCTAGTGTTTCCATGGTTCCAAAAACTTTGTGTGGTGTGTTAGGTTTCCGTGAATTTCATGATTGTTCTTTAAATTTGCACCTTGCGGATTCCACCATTAAGAAACCTATGGAAAGGATTAATGATGTTCTTATTGTTGCAAATAGGAATTATGTGCCTGTAGATTTCATTGTTCTTGATATAGATTGCAATCCTACATGTCTTATTATTCTTGCTTGACCTTTCCTTAGAACGATTGGTGCAATTATTGACATGAAAGAAGGAAATATTATATTCCAATTTCCGTTAAGGAAAGGCATGGAACACTTTCCTAGAAAAAAATTAAATTACCTTATGAATCTATTATGAGTGCCACTTATGGATTGCATACCAAAGATGACAATACCTATATATATTCTTGTTTTTATGCCTAGCTAGGGGCGTTAAACGATAGCGCTTGTTGGGAGGCAACCCAATATTATTTTTGTTCCTTGCTTTTTGTTCCTGTTTAATAATAAATAAATCATCTATCCTCTGTTATGATTGTATTTTTATGTTTTAGTTAGTGTATGTGCCAAGTAAAGCCTTTAGGATCTTCTTGGATGATTGTTGTTTGATCTTGCTGAAAAAACAAAAAGTATGCGCTCACGAGAATAATTTTCTTTTTTTTACCAAAGAGCGATAAAATACCAATTCCAACTGAAGTAGATCAATATACAAATTATTTATATCGTCCTAATTTTTCAGAATTTTTGGAGTTACAGAAGTATTCAAAACCTCCAGATTACTATAGACAGTTCTGTTTTTGACAAATTTTGTTTTTCGTGTGTTGTTTGCTTATTTTGATGAATCTATGGCTAGTATCGGGGGGTATGAACCATAGAGAAGTTGGAATACATTAGGTTTAACACCAATATAAATAAAGAATGAGTTCATTACGGTACCTTAAGGCGGTGAGATTTTCTTTTTAAGTTTTGTGTTGTGAAGTTTTCCAGTTTTTGGGTAAAGATTTGATGGATTTTGGAATAAGGAGTGGCCAGAGCCTAAGTTTGGGAATGCCCAAGGCACCCCAAGGTAAAATTCAAGGACAACCAAAATCCTAAGCTTGGGGATGCCCCGGAAGGCATCCCCTCTTTCGTCTTCGTCTATCGGTAACTTTACTTGAGGCTATATTTTTATTCACCACATGATATGTGTTTTGCTTGGAGCATCTTGTATGATTTGAGTCTTTGATTTTTAGTTTACCACAATCATCCTTGTTGTACACACCTTTTGGGAGAGACACACATGAATCGGAATTTATTAGAATACTCTATGTGCTTCAGTTATATCTTTTGAGGTAGATAATTTTGCTCTAGTGCTTCACTTATATCTTTTAGAGCACGGTGGTGGTTTTATTTTATAGAAATTATTGATCTCTCATGCTTCACTTATATTATTCCGGGATTCTTTTAGAACAACATGGTAATTTGTTTTGGCTATAAAATTAGTCTTAATACGATAGGCATCCAAAATGGGTATAATAAAAACTTCCATATAGAGTGCATTGAATACTATGAGAAGTTTGATACTTGATTATTGTTTTGAGATATGAAGATGGTGATATTAGAGTCGTGCTAGTTGAGTAATTGTGAATCTGAGAAATACTTGTGTTGAAGTTTGCAAGCATACACGTATGGTAACCGTTGTGTGACAAATTTGGAGCATGAGGTGTTCTTTGATTGTCTTCCTTATGAGTAGTGGTCGGGGATGAGCGATGGTGTTGTCCTACCAATCTATCCCCCTAGGAGCATGCGCGTAGTGCTTGGTTTTTGATGACTTGTAGATTTTTGCAATAAGTATGTGAGTTCATTATGACTAATGTTGAGTCCATGGATTATACACACTCTCACCCTTCCATCATTGCTAGCCTCTTCGGTACCATGCATTGCCCTTTCTCACCTCGAGAGTTAGTGCAAACTTCGCCGGTGCATGATACGTCTCCAACGTATCTATAATTTTTGATTGCTCCATGCTATGTTATCTACTGTTTTGGGTAATATTGGGCTTTATTATCCACTTTTATATTATTTTTGGGACTAACCTATTAACAGGAGGCCCAGCCCAGATTTGTTGTTTTTTGCCTATTTCAGTGTTTCGAAGAAAAGGAATATCAAACGGAGTCGAAACGGAACGAAATCAACTGAAGAAGTTATTTTTGGAAGGAAAGCTACCGGATGGAGTTGGACCCCACGTCAGGAGCCAAGGGAGGTGCTCACGAGGGTAGGGGGAGCCCCCCAGGGCACGCCCCCTGCCTCGTGGGGCCCCCGAAGCTCCACCGACGTACTTCCTGCACCCATATATACTCACGTACCCTAAAACTTCTAGAACACACAATAGATCGGGAGTTCCGCCGCCAGAAGCCTCCGTAGCCACCGAAAACCAATCTAGACCTGTTCCGGCACCCTGCCGGAGGGGGCAATCCTTCCCCGATGGCCATCTTCATCATCCCGGTGCTCTCCATGACGAGGAGGGAGTAGTTCACCCTCGGGGCTGAGGGTATGTACCAGTAGCTATGTGTTTGATCTCTCTCTCTCGTGTTCTTGAGGTGGTACAATCTTGATGTATCGCGAGCTTTGCTATTATATTTGGATCCCATGATGGCTTCTCCCCCCTCTACTCTCTTGTAATGAATTGAGTTTTCCCCTTGAAGTAATCTTATCGGATTGAGTCTTTAAAGATTTGAGAACACTTGATGTATGTCTTGCCGTGGATATCTGTGGTGACAATGGGATATCACGTGATTCACTTGATGTATGTTTTGGTGATCAACTTGCGGGTTCCGCCCATGAACCTATGCATAGGGGTTGGCACACATTTTCGTCTTGATTCTCCGGTAGAAACTTTGGGGCACTCTTTGAGGTTCTATGTGTTGGTTGAATAGATGAATCTGAGATTGTGTGATGCATATCGTATAATCATGCCCACGGATACTTGAGGTGACATTGGAGTATCTAGGTGACATTAGGGTTTTGGTTGATTTTTTGTGTCTTAAGGTGTTATTTTAGTACGAACTCTAGGGCTGTTTGTGACAGTTATAGGAATAGCCCAATGGATTGATTGGAAAGAATAACTTTGAAGTGGTTTCGTACCCTACCATAATCTCTTCATTTGTTCTCCACTATTAGTGACTTTGGAGTGACTCTTTGTTGCATGTTGAGGGATAGTTATGTGATCCAATTATGTTAGTATTGTTGAGGGAACTTACACTAGCGAAAGTATGAACCCTAGGCCTTATTTCCTATCATTGCAATACCATTTATGCTCACTTTTATCACTTTCTACCTTGCTGTTTTTATATTTTCAGATTACAAAAACTCTTATCTACTATCCATATACCACTTGTTTCACCATCTCTTCGCCGAACTAGTGCACCTATACAATTTACCATTGTATTGAGTGTGTTGGGGACACAAGAGACTCTTTGTTATTTGGTTGCAGGGTTGCTTGAGAGACACCATCTTCATCCTACGCCTCCTACGGATTGATAAACCTTAGGTCATCCACTTGAGGGAAATTTGCTACTATCCTACAAACCTCTGCACTTGGAGGCCCAACAACGTCTACAAGAAGAAGGTTGTGTAGTAGACATCAAGCACTTTTCTGGCGCCATTGCCGGGGAGGTTAGCGCTTGAAGGTATATCTTTAGATCTTGCAATCGAGTCTTTTAGTTTCTTGTTTTATCACTAGTTTAGTTTATAAAAGAAAACTATAAAAAATGGAATTGAGTTTGTCTCATACGCTTCATCTTTTTAATATCTATCATGAAAATAAGGATTCCGATAATTGTGCTCAAGTGCTAGAAGAAGAATGCATTAGAATGTTTGGCACTAAATATTTGAATGATGAGCATGATTGCAATGTTGTTAGTATGAATTCCTTGAATATCCATGATGCTAATGATATGCAAAGCCACAAGCTTGGGGAAGCTACGTTTGATGAAGATGATATTTTTTATCCCCCAAGTTTTGATGAGCAAATTTATTATGATGAAAGCATGCCTCCTATTTATGATGATTATATTGATGAAAGTAGATTTGGAGAGGTCATGACTATATTTTGTGATGATTCCACTATTCCGGAAGAGGTTCCAATTGATTATGAGAACAAAGTTGCTATCTATGATGATTATTGTGATGACTTGTATGCTATAAAGAATAATTATATCCATGAAACTTGTCATAATGATTTTAGTTTTCAATTGGATTATGCCTCACATGATAATTATTTTGTTGAGTTTGCTCCCACTATTATTCATGAGAAGAATTTTGTTTGTGTGGAGAGTAATAAAATTTATATGCTTGTAGATCATGAAAAGAATGCTTTAGGTGCTGGTTATATTGTTGAATTCATTCATGATGCTACTGAAAATTATTATTAGGGAGGAATATATACTTGTAGGAATTGCAATAATATCAAGTTTCCTCCCTATGTGCTTAAAGTTTCAAAGTTGTGCTTGTTTTACCTTCCAATGCAAGTTGATTCTTCTTCCCACAAGTTGTTTGCTCACAAAATCCCTATGTATAGGAAGTGGGTTAGACTTAAATGTGCTAGTCATATTCTTCATGATGCTCTCTTTATGTTACAATTCTTATCTTTTATGTGAGCATCATTGAAATCATCATGCCTAGCTAGGGGCGTCAAACGATAGCACTTGTTGGGAGGCAACCCAACTTTATTTTTGTTCCTTGCTTTTTTCTCCTGTTTAGTAATAAATAATTTATCTAGCCTCTGTTATGATTGAGTTTTTATGTTTTAATTAGTGTTTGTGCCAAGTAGAACCGTTGGGAAGACTTGGGAAAAGTCTTGTTGATCTTGCTGTAAAAAACAGAAACTTTAGTGCTCACGAGAATTGCTTTAATTTTTTATTGGAGAGTGATATTTAGTTAATTCTTTTTTAATATGATTAATAGATAAATTCCTCACGTCCAGCAATTTATTTTAGAATTTTTGGAGTTCCAGAAGTTTGCGTTAGTTACAGATTACTACAGACTGTTCTGTATTTGACAGATTCTGTTTTTCGTGTGTTGTTTGCTTATTTTGATGAATCTATGGCTAGTAAAATAGTTTATAAACCATAGAGAAGTTCGAATAAAGTAGGCATAACACCAATATAAATAAATAATGAGTTCATTACAGTACCTTGAAGTGGTCTTTTATTTTCTTTCGCTAACGGAGCTCACGAGATTTTCTACTTTAAGTTTTGTGTTGTGAAGTTTTCAAGTTTTGGGTAAAGATTCGATGGATTATGGAATAAGGAGTGGCAAGAGCCTAAGATTGGGGATGCCCAAGGCACACCAAGGTAATATTCAAGGATATCCAAGAGCCTAAGCTTGGGGATGCCCTGGAAGGCATCCCCTCTTTCGTCTCCGTTCATCGGTAAAAAAACTTTACTTGGAGCTATATTTTTATTCACCACATGATATGTGTTTTGCTTGGATCATCAATTTATTTTGTTAGGATTTGACTGCTGTTATTTAGAACAATGTTTTGCATCTTTTATTTCAATAAAAGTGGCATTGATAGCCTTTACTGTGCCTATGTTACAAGTGTACATGTTGTTGTTTGAAAACAGAAAGTTTACCGTTGTTGCAATAATTCCCTAGAAAATTCAGAATGTGATAAAATGTTGAAACCTTTTGAATATTAAGCTCTGATAAATTTACTACAGTGGGAATTTTATTTCATAATTTTTGGAGCTAGGGAAGTATGGATGTTGCTGCATTCTTTACATACTATCCTGTTTAGGCAGATTGCTGTTAGGTTTGCATTGTTTGCATATGTTTGCTTCTTTAATGATTCTATTTGAGGATAGGACTATTAAATATGCAGAGGCATTTAGTATGAAATATTGAATAATAATTTTAGTGATTTGCTACAGTAGAGTATGATAAGGTTTTGGCAATGGTTTATACTAACTCGTCTCACGAGTCCTTGTTAAGTTTTGTGTGGATGAAGCTTTTGAGATTTAGGGAGACCGTGATATGAGAGGAATTAAGGAGACACAAAAGCTCAAGCTTGGGGATCCCCATGGCATCCCAAGATAATATTTCCAGAATTGTCAAGCATCTAAGCTTGGGGATGCCCCGGTTGGCATCCCACCTTTCTTCTTCAACTATCGGTTAGTTTCGGTTGATCCTAAGTTTTTGCTTCTTCACATGATGTTTGCCATTCTTAGAATGCCATTCTATTTTGCTTTGCTTGCTGTTTGAATAAAATACCAAGATCTGAAATTATTAAATGTTAGAGAGTCTTCACATAGTTGCATAATTATTCGACTACTCATTGATCTTCACTTATATCTTTCGGAGTAGTTTGTCGTTTGCTCTAGTGCTTCACTTATATATTTTAGAGCATGGTGGTGGTTTTATTTTGTTGAAATTAATGAACTCTCATGCTTCATTTATATCATTTTGTGAGTCTTAAATAGCATGGTAATTTGCTTAAATAATCCTAATATGCTTGGTATACAAGATTAGTAAAAAGTTTCATATAGAGTATTGAATACTAAGAGAAGTTTGATGCTCGATTATTGTTTTGCGATATGGAGGTAATAATATCAAAGTCGTGCTAGTTGAGTAGTTGTGAAATTTAGAAATACTTGTGTTGAAGTTTGCAAGTCCCGTAGCATGCACGTATGGTAAATGTTATGTAACAAATTTGAAACATGAGGTGTTATTTGATTGTCTTCCTTATGAGTGGCGGTCGGGGACGAGCGATGGTCTTTTCCTACCAATCTATCCCCCTAGGAGCATGCGCGTAGTGCCGAGTTTTTTGATGACTTGTAGATTTTTGCAATAAGTTTGTGAGTTCTTTATGACTAATATTGAGTCCATGGATTATACGCACTCTCACCCTTCCACCTTGCTAGCCTCTTCGGTACCGTGCATTGACCTTTCTCACATTGAGAGTTGGCGCAAACTTCACCGGTGCATCCAAACCCCGTGATATGATACGCTCTGACACACATAAACATCCTTATATCTTCCTCAAAACAACGACCATACCTACCTATTATGGCATTTCCATAGCCATTCCGATATATATTGCCATGCAACTTTCCGTCATTCCATTCATCATGACACATTCATCATTGTCATATTGCTTAGCATGATCATGTAGTTGACATAGTATTTGTGGCAAAGCCACCGTTCATAATTCTTTCATACATGTCACTCTTGGTTCATTGCATATCCCGGTACACCGCCGGAGGCATTCATATAGAGTTATCTTTGTTCTAGTATCGAGTTGTAATAATTGAGTTGTAAATAAATAGAAGTGTGATGATCATCATTATTAGAGCATTGTCCCAAGTGAGAAAAAAGAGAAAGGCCATAAAAAAGGAGAAGGCCCAAAAAAAGAGAGAGAAAGGCCATAAAAAAGAAAAGGCCCAAAAAAATGAGAGAAAAGGAGAGAAGGGACAATGTTACTATCCTTTTACCACACTTGTGCTTCAAAGTAGCACCATGATCTTCATAGGAGAGAGTCTCTCATGTTATCACTTTCATATACTAGTGGGAATTTTTCATTATAGAACTTGGCTTGTATATTCCAACAATGGGCCTCCTCAAGTGCCCTAGGTCTTCGTGAGCAAGCAAGTTGGATGCACACCCACTAGTTTCTTTTGTTGAGCTTTCATACATTTATAGCTCTAGTGCATCCGTTGCATGGCAATCCCTACTCCTTGCATTAACATCAATCGATGGGCATCTCCATAGCCCATTGATTAGCCTCGTTGATGTGAGACTTTCTCCTTTTTGTCTTCTCCACATAACCCCCTCATTATTCTATTCCACCCATAGTGCTATATCCATGGCTCGCGCTCATGTATTGCGTGAAGGTTTATGAGTTTGAGATTACTAAAGTATGAAACAATTCCTTGGATTGTCATCGGGGTTGTGCATGATGAGAGCATTCTTGTGTGATGAAAATGGAGCATGACTAAACTATATGATTTTGTAGGGATGAACTTTCTTTGGCCATGTTATTTTGAGAAGACATAATTGCTTAGTTAGTATGCTTGAAGTATTATCATTTTTATGTCAATATGAACTTTTGTCTTCAATCTTTTGGATCTGAATATTCATGCCACAATTAATAAGAATTACATTGAAATTATGCCAAGTAGCACTCCGCATCAAAAATTTTGTTTTTATCATTTACCTACTCGAGGACGAGCAGGAATTAAGCTTGGGGATGCTTGATACGTCTCCAACGTATCTATAATTTTTGATTGCTCCATGCTATGTTATCTACTGTTTTGGGCAATATTGGGCTTTATTATCCACTTTTATATTATTTTTGGGACTAACCTATTAACCGGAGGCCCAGCCTAGATTTGCTGTTTTTTTTTGCCTATTTTAGTGTTTCGAAGAAAAGGAATATCAAACGGAGTCGAAACGGAACAAAATCAACTGAAGAAGTTATTTTTGGAAGGAAAGCTACCAGATGGACTTGGACCCCATGTCAGGAGCCAAGGGAGGTGCTCACGAGGGTGGGGGCGCGCCTCCTCCCTCGTGGGGCTCTCGAAGCTCCACCGACGTACTTCCTGCACCCATATATACTCACGTACCCTAAAACTTCCAGAACACACAATAGATCGGGAGTTTCGCCGCTAGAAGCCTCCGTAGCCACCGAAAACCATTCTAGACCCGTTCCGGCACCCTGCTGGAGGGGGAAATCCTTCCCCGGTGGCCATCTTCATCATTTCGGTGCTCTCCATGACGAGGAGGGAGTAGTTCTCCCTCGGGGCTGAGGGTATGTACCGGTAGCTATGTGTTTGATCTCTCTCTCTCTCTCGTGTTCTTGAGGTGGTACGATCTTGATGTATCGCGAGCTTTGCTATTATATTTGGATCCTATGATGGCTTCTCCCCCCTCTACTCTCTTGTAATGAATTGATTTTTCCCCTTGAAGTAATCTTATCGGATTGAGTCTTTAAAGATTTGAGAACACTTGATGTATGTCTTGCCGTGGATATCTGTGGTGACAATGGGATATCACGTGATTCACTTTATGTATGTTTTGGTGATCAACTTTCAGGTTCCGCCCATGAACCTATGCATAGGGGTTGGCACACGTTTTCATCATGATTCTCCAGTAGAAACTTTGGGGCACTCTTTGAGGTTCTATGTGTTGGTTGAATAGATGAATCTGAGATTGTGTGATGCATATCGTATAATCATGCCCACGGATACTTGAGGTGACATTGGAGTATCTAGGTGACATTAGGGTTTTGGTTGATTTGTGTCTTAAGGTGTTATTCTAGTACGAACTCTAGGGCTGTTTGTGACAGTTATAGGAATAGACCAATGGATTGATTGGAAAGAATAACTTTGAGGTGGTTTCGTACCCTACCATAATCTCTTCGTTTGTTCTCCCTATTAGTGACTTTGGAGTGACTCTTTGTTGCATGTTGAGGGATAGTTATGTGATCCAATTATGTTAGTATTGTTGAGGGAACTTACACTAGCGAAAGTATGAACCCTAGGCCTTATTTCCTATCATTGCAATACCGTTTATGCTCACTTTTATCACTTTCTACCTTGCTGTTTTTATATTTTCAGATTACAAAAACTATTATCTACTATCCATATAACACTTGTTTCCCCATCTCTTCGCTTTACTAGTGCACCTATACATTTTACCATTGTATTGAGTGTGTTGGGGACACAAGAGACTCTTTGTTATTTGGTTGCAGGGTTGCTTGAGAGAGACCATCTTCATCCTACGCCTCCTATGGATTGATAAACCTTAGGTCATCCACTTGAGGGAAATTTGCTACTGTCCTACAAACCTCTGCACTTGGAGGCCCAACAACGTCTACAAGAAGAAGGTTGTGTAGTAGACATCAATGTATACAAACCCCGTGATATGATACGCTCTATCACACATAAGCCTCCTTATATCTTCCGCAAAACAGCCACCACACCTACCTATTATGGCATTTCCATAGCCATTCCGAGATATATTGCCATGCAACTTTCCACCGTTCCGTTTATTATGACACACTTCATCATTGTCATATTGCCTTGCATGATCATGTAGTTGACATCATATTTGTGGCAAGGCCACCATGCATAATTTTTCATCCATGTCACGCTTAATTCATTGTCCATCCCGGTACACCGCCAGAGGCACTCATATAGAGTCATATTTTGTTCTAGTATCGAGTTGTAATCCTTGAATTGTAAATAAATAGAAGTGTGATGATCATAATTATTAGAGCATTGTCCCATGTGAGGGAAAAAAGAGAAAGGCCAAATAAAAAAAGAGAAAGGCCAAATAAAAAAAGGAAGGCCCAAAAAAAATGAGAGAAAAAGAGAGAAGGGACAATGCTACTATCCTTATTCCACACTTGTACTTCAAATAGCACCATGATCTTCATGATAGAGAGTCTCTTATTCTGTCACTTTCATATACTAGTGGGAATTTTTCATTATAGAACTTGGCTTGTATATTCCAACAACGGGCTTCCTCAAAATGCCCTAGGTCTTCGTGAGCAAGCAAGTTGGATGCACACCCACTTAGTTTCTTTTGTTGAGCTTTCATACATTTATAGATCTAGTGCATTCGTTGCATGGCAATCCCTACTCCTCGCATTGACATCAATTGATGGGCATCTCCATAGCCCGTTGATTAGCCGCGTCAATGTGAGACTTTCTCTCTTTTTGTCTTCTCCACACAACCTCCATCATCATATTCTATTCCACCCATAGTGTTATGTCCATGGCTCGCTGATACGTCTCCAACGTATCTATAATTTTTGATTGTTCCATGCTATATTATATTCTGTTTTGGACATTATTGGGCTTTATTATACACTTTTATATTATTTTTGGGACTAACCTATTAACCGGAGGCCCAACCTAGAATTGCTGTTTTTGCCTATTTTAGGGTTTCGCAGAAAAAGAATATCAAACGGAGTCCAAATGGAATGAAACCTTCGGGAACATGATTTTCGGAACGAACGTGATCCAGAGGACTTGGACCCTAT
>NC_041390.1:549870317-549878232 GCF_002162155.2 Triticum dicoccoides
GTGGGCCCCCTGTTGCTCCACCGACGTACTCCTTCCTCCTATATATACCTACGTACCCCCAAACTACTAGATACGGAGAAAAAACCCTAATTCCACCGCCGTAACTTTTTGTATCCATGAGATCCCATCTTGGGGCCTTTTCCGGAGCTCCGCCGGAGGGGGCTTCTACATCAACACCATAGCCCTTCCGATGAAGTGTGAGTAGTTTACTTCAGAACTTCGGGTCCATAGTTATTAGCTAGATGGCTTCTTCTCTCTTTTTGGATCTCAATACAAAGTTCTCCCCCTCTCTTGTGGAGATCTATTCGATGCAATCTTCTTTTGCGGTGTGTTTGTTGAGACCGATGAATTGTGGGTTTATGATCAAGTTTATCTATGAACAATATTTGAATCTTCTCTGAATTCTTTTATGTATGATTGGTTATCTTTGCAAGTCTCTTCGAATTATCAGTTTGGTTTGGCCTACTAGATTGATCTTTCTTGCAATGGGAGAAGTGCTTAGCTTTGGGTTCAATCTTGCGGTGTCCTTTCCCAGTGACAGTAGGGGCAGCAAGGCACGTATTGTATTGTTGCCATCGAGGATAACAAGATGGGGTTTATATCATATTTCATGAGTTTATCCCTCTACATCATGTCATCTTGCTTAAAGCGTTACTCTGTTCTCTTGAACTTAATACTCTAGATGCATGCTGGATAGCGGTCGATGTGTGGAGTAATAGTAGTAGATGCAGGCAGGAGTTGGTCTACTTGTCTTGGACGTGATGCCTATATACATGATCATACCTAGATATTCTCATAACTATGCTCAATTCTGTCAATTGCTCAACAGTAATTTGCTCACCCACCGTAAAATACTTATGCTCTTGAGAGAAGCCACTAGTGAAACCTATGGCCCCCGGGTCTATCTTCCATCATATTAATCTTCCAATACTTAGTTATTTCCTTTGCCATTTATTTTACTTTCATCTTTTATTTCTCTTTATCATAAAAATACCAAAAATATTATCTTATCATATCTTTCAGATCTCACTCTCGTAAGTGACCGTGTAGGGATTGACAACCCCTTATCGCGTTGGTTGCCAGGATTTATTTGTTTGTGCAGGTGCGAGGGACTTGTGCGCGGCCTCCTACTGGATTGATACCTTGGTTCTCAAAAACGGAGGGAAATACTTACGCTACTGTGCTGCATCACCCTTTCCTCTTCAAGGGAAAACCAACGCAGTGCTCAAGAGGTAGCAAGAAGGATTTCTTGCACCACTGCCAGGGAGGTTCGCGCAAGACAAGTCAAGATTTGACTCCCGACAACGAGTCACTTGTGGCGCCGTTGCAAGTCAAGACAAACCAAGTACCCATCACAAACCCCTATCTCCCGCATTACATTATTTGCCATTTGCCTCTCGTTTTCCTCTCCCCCACTTCACCCTTGCCATTTTATTCGCCCTCTCTCTCCATCCTCCCTCTCTTTCTCTATTTGCCTCTTTTTGCCTGTCTCTTGTTTGCTTGTGTGTTGGATTGCTTGCTTGTCATGATGACTCAAGATAATACTAAATCGTGTGACTTTACCAATACCAACGACAATGATTTCCTTAGCACTCCGATTGCTCCTCTTAGCAATACTGAATCTTGTGAAATCAATGCTGCTTTGTTGAATCTTGTCATGAAAGATCAATTCGCCGGCCTTCCTAGTGAAGATGCCGCTACCCATCTGAATAGCTTCATTGATTTATGTGATATGCAAAAGAATAAAGATGTGGATAATGATATTGATATAAATTGAAGCTATTTCCTTTTTCGCTTAGAGATCGTGCTAAAGCTTGGTTTTCGTCTTTGCCTAAAAATAGTATTGATTCGTGGAACAAGTGCAAAGATGCTTTTACCTCTAAGTATTTTCCTCCCGCTAAGATCATCTCTCTTAGAAATGATATTATGAATTTTAAGCAACTTGATCATGAACATCTTGCACAAGCTTGGGAGAGGATGAAATTAAGGATACGTAATTGCCCTACACATGGTTTGAATTTGTGGATGATTATACAAATTTTTTATGCCGGATTGTATTTTGCTTCTAGAAATCTTTTAGATTCGACCACGGAGGAACTTTTATGGAAATCACTTTAGGAGAAGCTACTAAACTCCTAGATAATATTATGGTTAATTATTCTCAATGGCACACTGAAAGATCTACTAATAAGAAAGTGCATGCGATAGAAGAAATTAATGTTTTGAGTGGAAAGATGGATGAACTTATGAAATTATTTGCTAATAAAAGTGTTTCTTCTGATCCTAATGATATGACTTTGTCTACTTTGATTGAGAATAATAATGAATTTATGGATGTGAATTTTGTTGGTAGGAATAATTTTGGTAACAACGCGTATAGAGGAAACTAATCCTAGGCCGTATCCTAGTAATTCCTCTAATAATTATGGTAATTCCTGCAATAATTCTTATGGAAATTATAATAAGATGCCCTCTGATTTTGAATATAATATTAAAGAATTTATTACTTTGCAAAAGAATTTCAATGCTTTGATTCAAGAAAAATTGCTTAAGATTGATGAGTTGGCTAGGAACGTTGATAGAATTTCTCTTGATGTTGATTCTTTGAAACTTAGACCTATTCCACCTAAGCATGATATCAATGAGTCTCTCAAAGCCATGAGAATTTCCATTGATGAGTGCAAAGAAAGAACCTCTAGGATGTGTGCTAAGAAAGATTGCTTTATAAAAGCATGTTCTTCTAGTTTTCATGATAATAAAGATGAAGATCTAAAAGTTATTGATGTGTCCCCTATTAAATCTTTGTTTTGCAATATGAATCTTGATAATGATGGGACTAAATATGATCCACCTTTACCTAGACGGCGTTCCAAAAATTTAGAGTCTTTAGATCTTGATGCTAAAATTGTTAAAAGTGGGATTGAAGAAGTCAACTTTAAATATTAATGAACCCACTAATTTGGATTTCAAGGAATTTAATTATGATAATTGATCTTTGATAGATTGTATTTCCTTGTTGCAATCTGTACTAAATTCTCCTCATGCTTATAGTCAAAATAAAGCTTTTACTAAACATATCGTTGATGCCTTGATGCAATCTTATGAAGAAAAACTTGAGTTAGAAGTTTCTATCCCTAGAAAACTTTATGATGAGTGGGAACCTACTATTAAAATTAAAATTAAAGATCATGAATGCTATGCTTTGTGTGATTTGGGTGCTAGTGTTTCCACGATTCCAAAGACTTTGTGTGATTTGCTAGGTTTCCGTGATTTTGATGATTGCTCTTTAAATGATTAAGAAACCTATGGGAAGAATTAATGATATTCTTATTGTTCCAAATAGGAATTATGTGCTCGTAGATTTTATTGTTCTTGACATAGATTGCAATCCTTCATGTCCTATTATTCTTGGTAGACCTTTCCTTAGAACGATTGGTGCAATTATTGATATGAAGGAAGGGAATATTAGATTCCAATTTCCGTTAAGGAAAGTGTCGGTGTCAAAACCGGCGGATCTCGGGTAGGGGGTCCCGAACTGTGCATCTAAGGCGGATGGTAACTGGAGGTAGGGGACACGATGTTTATCCAGGTTCGGGCCCTCTCGATGGAGGTAATACCCTACATCCTGCTTGATTGATCTTGATGATATGAGTATTACAAGAGTTGATCTACCACGAGATCGAAGAGGCTAAACCCTAGAAGCTAGCCTATGGTATGATTGTGTGGTGCCCTACGGACTAAACCCTCCGGTTTATATAGACACCGGAGGGGGCTAGGGTTACACAAAATCGGTTACAAGGGAGGAGATCTACATATCCGTATTGCCAAGCTTGCCTTCCATGCCAAGGAGAGTCCCATCCGGACACGGGACGAAGTCTTCAATCTTGTATCTTCATAGTCCAACAGTCCGGCCAAAGGATATAGTCCGGCTGTCCGGAGACCCCCTAATCCAGGACTTCCTCAGTAGCCCCTGAACCAGGCTTCAATGACGATGAGTCCGGCGCGCAGATTTGTCTTCGGCATTGCAAGGCGGGTTCCTCCTCCGAATACTCCATAGAAGATTTTGAACACAAGGATAGTGTTGGGCTCTGCAAAACAAGTTCCACATACCACCATGGAGAGAATAATATTTCCACAAATCTAATCTGCTGACACGTTTGGCAGCATGACATCACACCATGGCCCGGTCATTATTCGAACCGCTTTTCTCAACCAGCACTGCACATATCGCGAGGCGGTTTTTTCGACACGTCTTGTCGAAGCAGAGATCGTGTCCCCCTTATTACGGGATTCTCATCAATACGGACGTGGGTAACCCAATCGTGTCCATTGGTATGACTCCTCGATTTAGGCAAGTCCCCAACGTCCACGAGGAGGACGCTTGATATTCACCCTCTTTATAAAGAGGCCAAGGCCCGTCCTTTTTTCCCTCTCATACTCAATCGAATCCTTTCCCTGCCTCGAGTTCCAACATCCAAGGTTCAGGTCAGGTGCTTCAGACCTTCAACCATGTCCAGATCCAACCTTCATGGTCGGCGGATGCCTTCCTCTGTCATAGAGGAAGACATCAAGAAGCTAAGAGAGGCCAGGTATCTGACCGCCGAAATCTCGCACAGGCTACCTACCCGAGGGCAGGTCATCCCCGCTCCCAAACCCAACGAGAGTGTTGTGTTCATCTCTCACTTCCTTTGAGGGCTAGGCCTCGCTCTGGATCCCTTTGTTAGGGGGTTCATGTTCTAATATGGGCTGGATTTCCATGATCTGGCCCCGGATTCCCTCCTTCACATCTCGTCATTCATCATCGTGTGTGAGGCCTTCCTCCGCATTACCCCACACTTCGGCATGTGGCTCAAGACTTTCAATGTGAAGCCGAAGATGATCGAGGGGCGACACGCAGAGCGCGGAGGTATCGTAATAAGCAAAAGCGCTGATGTTCCATGGCCGGAGTGTTCCTTCCCTGAGGTGTCCAGTTTATGGCAACGGGAGTGGTTTTATATCATAGCTCCCTGGAGTACCAAGTGCGTAGCCGCCCTAGCCTTTCGCTCGGGCCCCCCACCACAACTGACGTCATGGATCAACAAGGGGCTGGACTGGGGGCCAGTAAATGATGTGCCGATATTGCAGAGTCGCATCCGAGTTCTCTTAGAGAGAGACGTCAGCCTGGCCATGGTAATGCAAGTCATGCTAGTTCGTCAAGTTCCGCCTTGCAAACGTCGACCCCTTTGCATGTGGGAATTCAACCCAGAAGGACCGCGAACTATTCAGCACTTCCTCGGCATAACGCTCGAAGAGATGTACAAATTGTTCTTCAGACCACAAATAAAGTGTCCGGACACCATCGAGGATGTAGGTCTGAGCTGTAATCGCCTAGATACCCAAGTAAGTAATCCCGTGGTCGAACACGCTGTCTTTTTATTTATCACAACATCATTCTGAAAAGTCGCTCTTTGACCAGAACTGGGTAACAAAGGCGAAGATGATCAGGTGTTCGGCCCCCCTTCCTGAAGGCTCGGCCAATCCAGTACAAGCCAAAATGCTCGAGTCGGCGCCTTATCAGGCGCCCTCAGGGGAAGATAAAGGGGGGGAATAAAGAGGCTGAAAGCAGGCCTCCCTCATCATTCATCCAACCCAGGGGAATTAGTGCCTCCGCGAAGGAGGATAACCAGGGAGAGGAATCTGAAATTCCCTCTCCCCAAGGAAGGAAGAGGACCACCTCCGAAGACCCGGAAACAAAGGTTTCCAAACGAGGGAAGAAATCTTCGCCAGAGGGTCCTCCCTCAGAGGGTACTCTTGCCGCACAGTGCCTGCAAGGGGGTCAGCCCTCTACCGAGCTGTAAGTAAACAAAAAGTACTTTAATAGTAAAAAAATATCCTGCATTACTTCTGAAGACAATAACCGAAGCATATATCTTGTAGTTCGGATCATAGCCCTTCTCGACAGAGTTTGTCTTCGGGGGATCTTCTTCCGAAGGTGATGGAGAGCGAAACACCTCCCCATGCCACCCCGCCTCATGAGGCGGGCGACCCTGAAGTGTCATCGCGGAGGGTTTCTCCTGATCTGCCAAGGCCAGAGGGTAATCCTTCAGCCACCTGAAGTCCTCAGTATTCGGCTCCTAAAGAGATCAATAGAAAGAGTCCGAAACTGTCCGGTGTGCGATCGGACGCAGTGAAGGATCTTCTGGAGCAAGCGGCCATCTCAGAAGCGCATCGTACGCTAATGGGTATGGTGATTGAGATGATCTCATCCGCCGAAAGCGGGTTGCATGAAGCTTTTATGAGTCTGCTGAAAGGCTTTGAGGTACGTGGAATAGTGTATGTTTTTGATAGTATCGCACATTTTAGGTGTGCCCTATGCAGATAGTAGCCCCTGAGACTATGGTTGCCATCGAGAACGGTGGCGAACAGAGGATCATAGTCCCAGGTAATAATCAGGCTGCCTTTATGTGCAGATGGCTGAAGGTCCAGTGGCTAGCCGGACTGGTGAGTTTGCTGAGCTGAAGCGGTAACTTGATGCGGCAGATGCCGACATCGTGCTTGTCAACAAGCGGCTCGACAAGGCACAGGGTATGTGATTTCTCTGGTGATCAACACATAGTAAGAGGAGCATGATGCTAGTATCCTTAATATGTTGTGACTGCAGATGGAGCCGCCACCATGGAGACCCTTCGGGCGGAACTTGCCCGAGCCAAGGAACAAGCCAGGAATAGTGATGCGGCCGCTCTAAAAGCGATCGAAGAGCTGAGGGCCGAACAGGCTGCGCATTGCCAAAGCAAGGAAAAAATAGCCAAGATGGCCGTTGAGTTGAAAGATGTCGCCGGCCGTTACCAGCTTCTTGAAGAAGAAAGCCGGGCGAAGGCGGTGGACCAGATCCAAAGTATGCCCCTCTTGATCAACTATGGAGTTCTGCAGACGCATACGTGGATTTGGCAGCCAGTGCTGCTGATGCGGCTGAGTACTTCAAATATCAAAAAGATCGTGAAGTGGAAAGGCTATTTTGGTCACAATTCCATGTTCCAGTGCGTCCGCTGCTGTTGAATGAGCGAATGACCGAGTGGGTCGGGCTCCATAGCTTGTCCAGGATTGCCATGAGTTCTGTTGTGGATCATCTATGGCCGGAGGGGCCAAGGCCGAATAGTTATTTTAGTCTAGTGCAACAGTTCCTTGGTGCTGTGTCGCACATCGATGCTATAAAGAGGTCAGCGTGCATAGAGTGTAACACCCCGGATATGACTTTCCCAATATGTATTCCAACTATTGCCGTTTCCGGCCTTAAGTTATTTTATTTTCTCGGGTTCGGGTCTTTGTCTCCGTGTGTTGTTATCGTTGTCATGCATCTCATATCATGTCATCATGTGCATTGCATTTGCATACGTGTTCATCTCATGCATTCGAGCATTTTCCCTGTTGTCCGTTTTGCATTCCGGCGCTTCGTTCTCCTCCGGTGGTCATTTTCTTTCATGTGTGGGGATTAAACATTTCCGGATTGGACCGAGACTTGCCAAGCGGCCTTGGTTTACTACCGGTAGACCGCCTGTCAAGTTTCGTATCATTTGGACTTCGTTTGATACTCCAACGGTTAACCGAGGGACCGAAAAGGCCTCGTGTGTGTTGCAGCCCAACACCCCTCCAAGTTGGCCCAAAACCCACCTAAACCCTCTCCATAATCTAGAGCGTTCGATCACGATCGCGTGGCCGAAAACCGCACCTCATTTGGACTCTCCTAGCTCCCTCTATGCCTATATATAGAACCCCCCTCCTCAAATTCCGCGCCCCACTTCCCCGCCGACAGCCACGGCCCGTCGAAGCCCGCAGCCGGCCCGCGCGGCCCGCGCGTCCCCGCGGCCGCCCGAGTCCCCCGCGCCTGGAGCCCGACGCTGCCGCCTCGCTCTGGCGCCGCCGCGCTGCCGCGCCCGCC
>NC_041390.1:549878476-549920638 GCF_002162155.2 Triticum dicoccoides
GCGCCGCCCCGCCGCGCCGCTCCCGCCGGCCGACGCCGCGGCTCCGTCCGCGCCCCCCTCCGCCGGCCGGATCCGGCGACCCGGTCTTCTCCGGCGTTCCCCATGCTCCGGCCGACTCCTCCTCCGGTGAACCCAGCCGGCGAACCTCGGTTCGCGCGCCGCCCCGATCCGGATCTGGGAGGTTGACTTTTCCCCTCGAGATTTCACCAAGTCCCCGAAATTTCCCAGTTCATATGCTCCTGTTCATCGCATCATAACTCCTCATCCGTTGCTCCATTGTGGGCATATAGCATATCAAATTGTTCGTATCAGAGAGTACATCATTTCATTCCATTGCATCATTTTCATTTGAGTTCATCTTGATGCCCGAAATGCTGTTAGAAGAGTGCTACTTGAGATAATTGTCAGATCTGCTACTTCATTTAGACATTTGTCATTTTTGCCATGATTATTGTGTGCATGATATGTCCCTGAGTTCTACATATGTTTTGTTAAGGGTTTTGCCATCTCTCCAGAGATGCAACCCATGTATTTTTGTGATGTGTGTGGTGACTAGCACAAGCTTGCAAAGTGAGGCACTTGGTAATGCTGATTTCAGGGACTTAGCATTTCCACTAAGTCCTTGATCTGTTTATCTCATGTTGCCATATGTTCATGTTGTTTCCTAGTGATCCGTGCCTCTTTTGAGGATGATCAGTAAGGATGTTTTGTTAATATTGTAGTACTCTATCCATCCATGTCTTTTTTTGCAATTATGGAGCACCCTAGCTTGAGTCAATCGAGCTCTACTTTTGCTACTTCGTGAATCTGGGCAGATTGTCTACTTGTTAGCGATTTTGCCGAGGATGTTGTAGTTGATCTGTGCATGCTATGCTATTGTTCTTGTCATTTATAGCTTGCATTTTGTGTATTCTTGATGGGTGTATGCTTAGATTGTCATGACTTGCTCCATAGTGAGTGCATCGAGCTCGCAAACATGCCTACTTGATATCTGTTTCAGCATGCTCCAGTTTTCACTAAGTCTGAGAACTGATTATGTTTTTGCCGTGTTCACATGCTTGCAATTGTATTTTCTGATCCCTTTTGGCTCAAGGTCACTAAGGGACTTTTGTTAAGATCTTTGAGTAGCTCCATGCCATGTTTTACTTTGCCATGTTCAGGTCCTGTAGCATATAGTTTTCATGCTCCGAAGAGTGCTATCTGATCTGAAATTCCAGACAAGTGTTAATTTCACTAAGTCTGACATCTGTTTGTCATATGCATTTTTGCCATGCTTGTTTGAACCTGTTAATGGATAAATTGGCCGTAGCTCAGTGCTAGACTTTTGTTAAGCATCATGAATGCATCCCTGCCACGTATTTTGTTGCCATGTTTGGATGCTGTAGCATGTTCATATCGTTGCATTTAGATGACTACTTGCTGTAAATCGCAGAACGTGGTCATATTTGAATCGCTTGCCATTTCCAAACCGTAACTCCGATTCCGACGTTCTTTATATCGTTTTCAAGCGATTTCATCTCATCTCTCCAGTGGCACACTTGGATTTCCAAGTTGAGGCCAGGTTCATGCATCCCTTGTCAAATCTTGCATATGCATCCCGCATCGCATCCCGCATAGCATACCATCATTGCATCATATTGTTTGAGCGTTGCACGTGGTTGATTGTGTTCCGTTTGCTTGTTTGTCTTGTTTGGGTAGAGCCGGGAGACGAGTTCGCTAACAAGGAGCCCGTTGAGTTTGCTTTCGAGGATCCAGTCTACTATGACAACTTTGCAAGCAAGATGATCATACCCTCGAAATCACTACTATCTTTGCTATGCTAGATTGCTCGCTCTTTTGCTATGCCAATGCTACAATGCCTACCACTTGCTTTCAAGCCTCCCAAATTGCCATGTCAAACCTCTAACCCACCATGTCCTAGCAAACCGTTGATTGGCTATGTTACCGCTTTGCTCAGCCCCTCTTATAGCGTTGCTAGTTGCAGGTGAAGATTGGAGACCGTTCCTTGTTGGAACCTTATTTACTTGTTGGGATATCATTATATTATATTTTTATCTTAATGCATATATATACTTGGTAAAGGGTGGAAGGCTCGGCCTCTCGCCTAGTGTTTTGTTCCACTCTTGCCGCCCTAGTTTCCGTCATATCGGTCTTATGTTCCCGGATTTTGCATTCCTTACACAGTTGGGTATAATGGGAACCCCTTGATAGTTCGCCTTGATTAAAGCTTTTCCAGCAATGCCCAACCATGGTTTTACCTTTTTCCACCTAGCCTCTTTTTCCCTTGGGTTTCCGGAGCCCGAGGGTCATCTTATTTTAAACCCCCCGGGCTAGTGCTCCTCTGAGTGTTGGTCCAACCGAGCGATGTCCGGGGCTACCAGGGGCAACTCTGGGCTGGCCTACCCGACGTCTAGCTCATCTGAGTGTGCCCTGAGAACGAGATATGTGCAGCTCCTATCGGGATTTGTCGGCACATTCGGGCGGTGTTGCTGGTCTTGTTTTAACTTGTCGAAGTGTCTTGAAGAACCGAGGTACCGAGTCTGATCGGAACGTCTCGAGAGGAGGTCTATTCCTTCGTTGACCGTGAGAGCTTGTCATGGGCTAAGTTGGGACTCCCCTGCAGGGATTTGAACTTTCGAAAGCCGTGCCCGCGGTTATGGGCAGATGGGAATTTGTTAATGTCCGGTTGTAGATAACTTGAACCTTAACTTAATTAAAATGAATCAACCGTGTGAGTTACCGTGATGGGCTCTTCTCGGCGGAGTCCGGGAAGTGGACACGGTGTTGGAGGAATGTTTGCGCAGGTTGTCCTCTAGTTTCTCGCTCGCGCTTTGCATCCTCTTCTCGCTCTCTTTTGCAAACAGGATAGCCACCATATTTGCTAGTCGCTTGCTGCAGCTCCACCTATTTTACCTTGCCTTACCTATAAGCTTAAATAGTCTTGATCACGAGGGTGCGAGATTGCTGAGTCCCTGTGGCTCACAGATTACTATTACACCAAATGCAGGGCCTGATGATTCTGCTCCAGGTGACGCGCTTGAGCTCAAGTGGGAGTTTGACGAGGACTCTCAATGATACTATGTTTCCTTTCCTGATGATCAGTAGTGGTGCCCAGTTGGGGGTGATCGGGACCGTGTCGCATGTTGGGTTGTCTTTTATTTTGGCGCCATAGTCGGGCCATGAGTGTTTGGATGATGTAATGTTATTTATGTACTTGATTGACGTGGCGAGTGTAAGCCAACTATGTTATCTCCCCTTTATTATCTATATTACATGGGATGTTGTGAAGATTGCCTAACTTGCGACATAAGCCTTCAATGCGATTATGCCTCTAAGTCGTGCCTCGACACGTGGGAGATATAGTCGCATCAAGGGTGTTACATAGAGGGTGCACATATGGCATTTGCCCGTGTCAAGACATACTGGGCAGAGATGGAGGCCACCGCTATTGCAACCCACAGTTCGGCAGTAGGCCGAGTACCTGTCGAGCACTACTTTGAAGAAGTCCTTGAAGGCGCTCGTTCAATAGAGGCTCAGTGCTCGAAGAATATTATGTTCTAGTGGCATGTATCCCCATTGTAAAAACAATGTTTTATTGAGTTATAAAGGTTGTGTTTATACTTTTGCCTGAAAGTATTATGATGTCTCCTGTGCGGCCGTTTATGTATATATGTATATAACCTGAAAGTTTGCAGTTGTCGGCTTCAGCCCCCACGCATATAATGCGGGGGTGTTCGCAAAAAACGCGTATTCACACTTGATCCAACGTCTTGGTCCATTAAGGAGGTGGTAGTGCAGCGAACGAGGCAATCAGACTATATTGCTTTAACACTTTCACTTAGCCATAGGAGTTTGACGGTGGGGCTACTATATAGCCCCTGGTACCTCCGCGCTCGTCCGAATACGGTGCGCGTACGTACATGACCGGGAAACGGCCCTTCGTTAATGCGGAGGAATCCTGAAGATTCCGCTAAGTCATCGAGTGGTTGACCAGTCTCGCGCTTTATCATGACAGTCACTTTTCGGCTTTCTCTACTGAGGTGCTCATCCGGATGAACCAGGGCACAATCGCAGTAGTTCTCCCGGTGCCGCCTTAGCCGATAGAGCGGAACGTAAGTTAGCAAAACACGAGAGCCGGGCAAACCCAACATTTGACCAAAGACATGATTCGAAGCTGATGCATATAAGGCCAAACTCAAGACGTCGAACACTCCCTAAGGTATTCGGTCTTTATAACATCCGGGCTGAACAATGCCCTTAAAAATAAACCCCGAGTGTCCAGGTACGTGCAATATTCTGACGTGGCGAAATGCCAATAACATCAGCATCCTTCTCGGTTGTAGTAAGTATTCGGAGAATGTGAACAACAAGAGACAGTAAAAAAGGTTTATGCAGGGTCTTAATCTGAAAAGAAACCTTTGAGCGGGTCCCTGCTGCACGTCTGCGCCTGTGTCTCCGTTGTGCCGTGTCCTGGACGGGTGCAGCACGATTGTCATCTATAAAAGAGAAAAACTTAGGTGAAAGTTGCCATGCCAAAAAAATGATTATTTTCGATAAACCATTAAAATTCAAGATAAGTCAGGTTGAGCCGAACTAGCCCTGATTACACGCGGGAAGCCCCTGGTACTGTCTATGAGGGTTTAACCATCAAACCAATCTCAGGTATATCTAGTGATGTGTCGGACTCGTCTAACCGTGTCCGCGGTCTTGACGACCTGTCATTTATTCTGGTTGGTGAGGCCGTCTAGTGGTTGGCTGTTAAAGCCGCCGCACGTTCTTCCGCGCGTAGAGAGCGCTCAATATTTCCACTAACTATGATGGTGCCCCGTGGACCAGGCATCTTAAGCTTAAGAGAAGCGTAATGCGGTACTGCATTAAAATGAGCGAAAGCCGCTCTTCCGAGTAGTGCTTGATAGCCGCTTCGGAATGGAGCGATGTCGAAGGTTAAATTTTCGCTTTGGAAGTTGTCGGGAGAACCGAATACAAACTCTAGTAATAGAGAGCCCGTACAGCGGGCCTCTCGGCCTGGTATAAATCTCTTGAAGGTAGTATTACCGTGGCTTATTTTTGTCGGGTCTATCCCCATTTTGCGGATTGTGTCCTGATATATCAGATTTAGACCACTGCCGCCGTCCATAAGGACTTGTGTGAGATGGTATCTGTTTATTATTGGGTCTAACACCAAGGCAGCCAATCCTTCATGCCGGATGCTAGTCGGGTGATCCCTGCGATCAAAAGTGATCGGGTAGGCCAACCAGGGGTTGAGCTTAGGGATGACGGGCTCTACGGCGCGTATGTCTCGGAGTGCATGTTTGCTTCTCCTCTTCGTCACGTGGATCATGTTTACTGTTTTAACCTTTGGTGGGAACTTTTTCTGTTCTCTAGTGCTTTGCTAACGAGGTTCGTCCTCGTCTTCGCTTGGTGTCTCCCTCCCCTTGTGTTCGGCGTTTAGCTAACCGGCCTGCTTGAAGACCCAGCATTCTCTGTGGGTGTGGTTTACAGGTTTATCGGGGGTGCCATGAGTCTGACATAGTTTGTCTAGAATCTTGTTTAGGCTGGACGGTCCATCTCTGTTGCCTTTGAAAGGCTTTTTCCACCGACCTGGTTGAGAGCCCCTGAATCCGGCGTTTACCACCGTATTATCTGGGCTATCTTCTTTATTTCGACGCTTGTTTTTACTGCGTCGTGGTTTTCCATTGCCATCCCTAACTTCGGATGTGCTTGGATCGCTGGTGCTATTGCGGGCTAACCAACTATCTTCACCCGCGCAAAAGTGGGTCATGAGGCTTGTCAGGGCTGCCATTGTTCTCGGTTTTTCTTGGCCGAGGTGTCTGGCGAGCCATTCGTCTCGGACGCAGTGCTTGAAAGTTGCTAAGGCTTAGGCGTCCAGGCAGTCGACAATTTGGTTCTACTTAGTGAGAAACCTGTTCCAAAGCTTTCAGACTGACTCTCCAGGCTGTTGAATTATATGACTTAAATCGTCTGCATCCGGAGGTCGGACATAGGTCCCTTGAAAATTAGCCGAAAAGCATCCTCGAGCTCCTCCCAACTTCCAATTGAATTTTCAGGGGGGGGGGGCTTTTCAGCCAGTGCCGAGATGGTCCTTTAAGCTTGAGGGGCAAGTACTTGATGGTGTGGAGATCATCGCCACGGGCCATATGGATATGGAGGATAAAGTCCTCAATCCAGACCCCAGGGTCTGTGGTCCCGTCGTACACCTCTATGTTCACTGGTTTGAATCCTTCTGGAAATTCATGGTCCAGCACCTCATCGGTGAAACATAGGGTGTGCGGCACCCCTGTATTTGGATGTATCATGGCGTTCGGACGGTTGTAGTATTCGGTTTTGATTTTGTGCCGGAGCGCGCTTCCTAGATCCATAGATGGCTCTGGTCATGCTGGATTTTTGGCGCAAGTCTTCACGTATCGTGTGTTGAATTATGTGCGGCCTTGTTAGCCGCTCTATCGTGGCCACAAGGTGGTTGATCCGGCCTGTTGGCCATTTTATTTTTCTGCTGTGTGGGCTCTAAGGCCTCATCGTCGAATTCAGGTAATAGCTTGCACTTTGTATAGCTCTTTGTGTGGTAACTTCCACCATACTTTTCTTCACTATCAAGCACTTTGTTCCACCTGTTGTTGAGCGTATTTTGTGCGGCCTTAATCCTTTGCTTCTGCTTCTTTAGACTCCTCGCTGTGGCAATAAGCCTTCTGTGGAGGTTCTCTTGTTCCAAGTGCGTTTCCGGGATGATGTGTGCATCTTCGTCCAGACTTTTTTCCTCCCCCGAGCGGGTTTGATGAGGTTTATCCTCGGCGTCGCCGTGTTCGGACATCGGATCCGTACATTTTTTCCGTTTGCAGTTTCATCGTGCTCCGCTGCTGGGTCGATGTGGTCGTCGTTTCCTCTGGAGTCGACTGGAGTGTTATTTTCTCTTGCGCCGTTATCGCTGTTTTTCCTATGGCGGGACTTATAGCGGCGCCGCTGACATCGGCGCTTGGGTTGCTTCTTGGAGGGGACATCCTCCACTGTCTCGTCGCCATTGCCTTCTTTGGGGGTGTCTGCCATGTATATATCATATGATGAGGTGGCGGTCCAGCGCCCTGTGGGCGGTGGTTCCTGTTTGTCTCCTGCATTATCGTCCATACCGTCGATGTCTTCGAAGTCGAAGTCGAGCATGTCGGTTAAATCATCGACAGTGGCTACTAAGTGGGTGGTGGGTGGGGAGCGAATTTCTTCATCGTCCGCATCCCATCCTAGCCAGACATAGTTCGGCCAAGGTTCTCCTAACAAGGAGAAAGACCTTAATGAATTTAGCACGTCACCGAAAGGTGAGTGCTGAAAGATATCCGCGGAGGTGAACTCCATGATCAGCGCCCAATCGGATTCGATAGGCACGGACGCAGGTGACTCAGAGTCCATGGCCGGAGACGAATACAGTGGTTCGGTAACACGGCTCTCATAAGGGGTGAAGTCAGTATCCGTCTCTATCACCACTGAGAGTGCGGCCTCTATGGCGGGGTCTATCCACCCATCCTCGGATGGCACAATTTGCTCCGGATTGAAGGTTGGAGTAGTTGCAGGTGTGATCTCCCGAACACTGTCTGACGGCAGAGCTAAAGCATGCCCGTCGTGATTGTGCGGCGCACCTGACATGGGCTCGAATCCGTCGAAGATCAAGTCTCCATGGATGTCAGCGGTGTAGTTTAAATTTCCAAACCTGACCTGATGGCCAGGGGTGTAGCTCTCGATCTGCTCCAGATGGCCAAGCGACTTGGCCCGTAGTGCGAAGTCGCCGAATACAAAGATCTGTCCAGGGAGGAAAACCTCGCCCAGGACCGCATCGTTACCGATGATCGAAGGGGCCATCAAGCCTTACGGTGACGGCACAGTGGAACTCTCAATGAAAGCACCAATGTCGGTGTCAAAACCGGCGGATCTCGGGTAGGGGGTCCCGAACTGTGCGTCTAAGGCGGATGGTAACACGAGGTAGGGGACACGATGTTTATCCAGGTTCGGGCCCTCTCGATGGAGGTAATACCCTATGTCTGACTTGATTGATCTTGATGATATGAGTATTACAATAGTTGATCTACCACGAGATCGAAGAGGCTAAACCCTAGAAGCTAGCCTATGGTATGATTGTGTAGTGTCCTATGGACTAAACCCTCTGGTTTATATAGACACCGGAGGGGGCTAGGGTTACGCAAAGTCGGTTACAAGGGAGGAGATCTACATATCCGTATTGCCAAGCTTGCCTTCCACGCCAAGGAGAGTCCCATCCGGACATGGGACGAAGTCTTCAATCTTGTATCTTCATAGTCCAACAGTCCGGCCAAAGGATATAGTCCGGCTGTCCGGAGACCCCCTAATCGAGGACTCCCTCAGAAAGGCATGGAACACTTCCCTAGAAAGAAAATTAAATTACCTTATGAATCTATTATGAGAGCCACTTATGGATTGCCTACCAAAGATGGGAATACCTAGATCTATCCTTACTTTTATGCCTAGCTAGGTGTTAGGGAACGTAGCAGAAATTCAAAATTTTCCTACGTGTCACCAAGATCTATCTATGGAGAGACCAGCAACGAGGGGAAGGAGAGTGCATCTACATACCCTTGTAGATCGCTATGCGGAAGCGTTCAAGAGAACGGGGTTGAAGGAGTCGTACTCGTCGTGATCCAAATCATCGGAGATCCTAGTGCCGAACGGACGGCACCTCCGTGTTCAACACACGTACAACCCGGTGACGTCTCCTACGCCTTGATCCAGCAAGGGGAGAAGGAGAGGTTGGGGAAGACACCATCCATCAGTAACACAACGGCGTGGTGGTGGTGGAGGAGCGTGGTACTCCAGCAGGGCTTCGCCAAGCACCGCAAGAGACGAGGAGGGAGAGGGGTAGGACTGCGCCAACAGGAGAGAATTCACATGTGTTGGGCAGCCCCAAACCTCAAGTATATATAGGGGGAGGGGAGGGGCTGCGCCCCCACCTAGGGTTCCCTCCCTAGGGGTGGCGGCAGCCCCCTAGATCCCATCTAGGGGCGGCCAAGGGGAGGGGAGAGGGGGAGGCGCACCAGGGTGGGCCTTAGGGCCCATCTGCCCTAGGGTTTGCCCCCTTCCCCTCTTGGAGGAGCCTTGGGCCTTGGTGGGGGGCACACCAGCCCACCTGGGACTGGTCACCTCCCACACTTGGCCCATGTAGCCCTCCGGGGCTTGTAGCCCCACTTGGTGGACCCCCGGGACCCTCCCGGTGGTCCCGGTACGTTACCGATAAACCCCGAAACTTTTCCGGTGACCAAAACAGGACTTCTCATATATAAATCTTTACCTCCGGACCATTCCAGAACTCCTCGTAACGTCCAGGATCTCATCTGGGACTCCGAACAACATTCGGTAACCACGTATATCTATTCCCTATAACCCTAGCGTCATCGAACCTTAAGTGTGTAGACCCTACGGGTTCGGGAACCATGCAGACATGACCGAGATAACTCTATGGTCAATAACCAACAGCAGGATCTGGATACCCATGTTGGCTCCCACATTTTCCATGATGATCTCATCGGATGAACCACGATGTCAAGGACTTAATCAATCTCGTATACAATTCCCTTTGTCTAGCGGTACGATACTTGCCCGAGATTCGATCGTCGGTATCCCGATACCTTGTTCAATCTCGTTACCGGCAAGTCTCTTTAATTGTTCCGTAACACATCATCCCGTGATCAACTCCTTGATCACATTGTGCACATTATGATGATGTCCTACTGGGTGGGCCCAGAGATACCTCTCCGTTTACACGGAGTGACAAATCCTAGTCTCGATTCGTGCCAACCCAACAGACACTTTCGGAGATACCTGTAGTGTACCTTTATAGCCACCCAGTTACGTTGTGACGTTTGGCACACCCAAAGCACTCCTACGGTATCCGGGAGTTGCACAATCTCATGGTCTAAGGAAATGATACTTGACATTAGAAAAGCTTTAGCATACGAACTACATGATCTTGTGCTAGGCTTAGGATTGGGTCTTGTCCATCACATCATTCTCCTAATGATGTGATCCCGTTATCAATGACATCCAATGTCCATGGTCAGGAAACCGTAACCATCTATTGATCAACGAGCTAGTCAACTAGAGGCTTACTAGGGACATGGTGTTGTCTATGTATCCACACATGTATCTGAGTTTCCTATCAATACAATTCTAGCATGGATAATAAACGATTATCATGAACAAGGAAATATAATAATAACCAATTTATTATTGCCTCTAGGGCATATTTCTAACAATCTCCCACTTGCACTAGAGTCAATAATCCAGTTCACATCGATATGTGATTAACACTCAAGATCACATCCCCATGTGACTAACACCCAAAGAGTTTACTAGAGTCAATAATCTAGTTCACATTACCATGTGATTAACACTCGATGAGTTCTGGGTTTGATCATGTTATGCTTGTGAGAGATGTTATAGTCAACGGGTCTGAATCTTTCAGATCCGTGTGTGCTTTACAAATCTCTATGTCATCTCCTAGATGCAGCTACCACGTTCTATTTGTAGCTATTCCAAATAACTGTTCTACTATACAAATCCAGTTTACTACTCAGAATAATCTGGATTAGTGTCAAAGTTTGCATTGGTGTAACCCTTTACGACGAACTCTTTTACCACCTCCATAATCGAGAAAATTCCTTAGTCCACTAGTTACTAAGGATAACTTTGACCGCTGTCCTGTGATCCATTCTTGGATCACTCTTGTACCCCTTGACTGACTCATGGCAAGGCACACTTCAGGTGCGGCACACAGCATAGCATACTGTAGAGAGCCTATGACAAAAGCATAGGGGACGACCTTCGTCCTTCCTCTTTCTTCTGCCGTGGTCGAGCTTTAAGTCTTAACTTCATACCTTACAACTCAGGCAAGAACTCCTTCTTTGACTGATCCATCTTGAACACCTTCAAGATCATGTCAAGGTATGTGCTCATTTGAAAGTACCATTAAGCGTTTTGATCTATCCTTATAGATCTTGATGCTCAATGTTCAAGTAGCTTAATCCAGGATTTCCATTGAAAAACACTTTTCAAATAACTCTGCATGCTTTCCAGAAATTCTACATCATTTCCGATCAACAATATGTTAACAACATATACTCATCAGAAATTCTATAGTGCTCCCACTCACTTCTTTGGAAATACAAGTTTCTCATAAACTTTGTATACACCCAAAACTTTGATCATCTCATCAAAGCATATATTCCAACTCCGAGATGCTTACCTGCGGAGGAATGGATGAATTGGAAATCCGAGTCCCCTTAATAAGTAGGGAACAAGGCACACCCGCTCCCCTGTAGAGGGGCTGGGGAAGCTCTCCGCTTGCTCCCCGCCATTGTAGGTGGTGAGCCCGGCTCGTACGGGAACCATATATGCCGGAGGGAGAAATCCCTGAGTCTGCAGTTTGACTAATTGACTGTGTGGGACGGAACATCTCTCCCAATCACCGCTCTTAGGGCTACAGGGGTGGGAGGAGGAGCTACGGTGGTCATCCATGTGGGAATGGATTTTTCTGAAACGCGCTCCGATGGATTCTCGCTGTGGGAGGATGGTATGGATTGGATCTAAGAATCCCCATCCCTTTAATAGATAGTTTATTTATCTATATAGGGGGGTGAATGTAAAAACTCCCTAGCTCCTCGTATTCATTCGACGGGAAGATAGCCCTTATTGGGCGCAGAAGCCAAGAAGTCCAACATTTATGGGTCCAGACGCTACTTGACAAACATTCAAAATTTGAGGAGAACCCGCCTTGCAATGCCGAAGACAATACTGCATACGGACTTGACGTCATTGAAGACTGGTTTGGGGGCTACTGAGGGAGTCCTGGATTAGGGGGTCTCCGGACAGCCGGACTATATCCTTCACCGGGCTGTTGAACTATGAAGATACAAGATTGAAGACTTCGTCTCGTGTCCGGATGGGACTTTACTTGGCGTGAAAGGCAAGCTAGGCAATACAGATATGTATATCTCCTCCTTTGTAACCGACCTTGTGTAACCCTAGCCCCCTCCGGTGTCTATATAAACCGGAGGGTTTTAGTCCGTAGGACAACATACAATCATACCATAGGCTAGCTTCTAGGATTTAGCCTCTCCGATCTCGTGGTAGATCAACTCTTGTAATACTCATATCATCAAGAACAATCAAGCACAACGTAGGGTATTACCTCTATCAAGAGGGCCCGAACCTGGGTAAACATCGTGTCCCCTGCCTCCTGTTACCATCCGCCTTAGACGCACAGTTCGGGACCCCCTACCCGAGATCCGCCAGTTTTGACACCGACAGGTACCATAATCCAAGTGTTGGTGTGTGAGCTAGATATCAAATAATATGCTTCATAGCCTTATGGTGTGATTCCTTCGGTGTAGCTTGAAATCGAGCACACATGCAAACACTAAGCATAATATATGGCCTAGATGCACATGAGTACAATAAAGAACCAATCATGGAGCGGTATACCTTTTGATCGAAGTCAATACCATTTTCATCAGTGCATAGATGGCCATTTGTGGGCATAGGGATTTTGACTCCTTTGCAATCTTGCATGCTGAATTTCCTTAGTACATCCTTGTGGTATTTCTCCTGAGATATGAATATGCCATTGTGCTATTGATGAATCTGAAGACCTAAGAAAATTTCAATTCTCCCATCATAGACCTTTGATATTATTCACTCATCATATAGGCAAATTATCACTATAATGTTGGTCAGTACAACCAAAAATAATATCATCAAGATAAATTTGGCACACAAAGAATTCACCATCATAAGATTTAGTGAAAAGAGTTGGGTCGAGTGAACCGGGTTTGAAGCCTTTCTTCATGAGGAATTCCTTCAAAGTATCATACCACGCCCGTGGGGCCTGCTTGAGGCCATAGAGGGCCTTATTGAGTCTGAAGACTTTGTCAGGATGCTTTGGATCTTCAAAACCTGGGGGCTGAGCTATACGTCTTCCTCAAGCTTACCATTGAGGAATGCACTTTTCACATCCATTTGATATAAGATGATATCATGATGGTTAGCAAAAGCAAATAATATGCGAATAGCTTCAAGTCTAGCAACAGGTGCAAAAGTTTCATAGAAATCAATTCCTTCAACCTATGTGTAGCCTTGAGCTACAAGCCGTGCCTTATTCCTCACCATAAGGTCATTTTCATATTGCTTGTTGCAGTAGAACCACTTTGTGCTGATGATATTGTGCTTGTGAGGATCTGGATGTTTGACCAGTTCCCAGACGTTGTTGAGCTTGAATTGATGTAATTCCTCTTGCATAGCTTGAATCCACTCAGGCTCCAGAAATGCTTCATCTACCTTAGTGGGCTCTGTGATAGAGACGAAAGCAAAGTGCCCACAAAAGTTAGATAAATGTGAAGCTCTTGAGCATGTGAGAGGACCTGGAATGTTGATTTCGCTGATGATTTTCTCAACTTGCACTTCATTTGCGACGCGAGGATGAGCGGGTTGTCATTGTGGAATTTGAACAGTATTTTCTTCAACACCATTTTCCTCAGGTGCATCAGCATGACGCTCTTCATGTTCTGGAATGACTTCTTCAGCAGATTCTTTGGTAGGAATGACATCCTCAGTAGCCTTGAACTTAATAGATTCCTCAGGAGGTATTTCATGTGTCACAGGGAGGTAGGTGCTCTCTTTGCGAGCCATTAGTCTCATCGAACTGCACATCTATAGTTTCAACAACCTTGTGGTGATAGGTATTGAAGACTCTTTAGGTGTGCGAGTCCTTACCATAACCGACCATAAAACCTTCATGTGCTTTCGGTGCAAATTTAGAATTGTGACGAGGAGCTCTAATCCAACATTTAGCACCGAAGACTTTGAAATAACTCACATTGGGTTTCTTGTCAGTGAGGAGTTCATATACAGTCTTCTTGAAGAATTTGTGAAGATATACCGTGTTGATGATGTGGCATGCAGTATCAATTGCCTCAGGCCAAAAGCGAGGAGGCGTCTTGTACTCATCAAGCATAGTGCGGGCCATCTCAACAAGAGTCATGTTCTTGCGCTTCACGACGCCATTTTGCTGAGGAGTATAAGGAGCAGATAACTCATGAGTAATACCAAGTTCATCAAGATAGTCATCAAGACCAGTGTTCTTGAACTCAGTTCCATTATCACTTCTAGTGTGTTTGATCTTCACACCAAAGTTGGTTGAAGCCCTCGAGGAAAATCGTTTGAAGACTTCCTACACTTCATTTTTGTAAGTGATGATATGCACCCATGTATATCGAGAATAATCATCAACAATGAGAAAGCCATATAAAGATGCAGAGCAAATGTGGCATAGTGAGTAGGGCCAAAGAGATCCATGTGAAGTAATTCAAATGGTCGAGTAGAAGTCATGATAGTCTTTGCTAGATGCTTGGCCTTGGTCATCTTTCTAGCTTCATAGGCTCCACACAAATGGTCCTTGAGGAATTTGACACCCTTAATGCCAATGACATGCTTCTTCTTCGCGAGCGTGTGCAGATTCCTCATGCCAGCATGACCAAGTCATTGATGCCATAGCCAGCCTTCTGAAGCTTTTGCAAGTAGACATGTAGCAGGTTGTGGTCCTGTAGAGAAATCAACAATATACAAATATCCTCTCCTAAAGCCTTCGAAGACTTTGGAATTGTCAGCTTCCATGATCACAACACAACGATACTTGCCAAATACAACAACCATATCAAGATCACAAAGCATTGAGACAGACATGAGGTTGAACCCTAAGGACTCGACAAGCATGACTTTGTCCATGTGTCGATCCTTTGAGATTGCAACCTTACCTAGACCCAATACCTTGCTTTTGCCTTTGTCAGTGTAGGTGATATGCTTCAGATGTGATGGAGATAAATCAAACTCCATCAATAAGCTCCTGTCACCAGTCATGTGATTTGTACATCCACTATCGAGGACCCACTCAGTGGCTTTGGATTGATCATCCTGCAGATGAATTAGTGCACCTTACGAACTCATATACTTCATCAATGAAGAATATGGTATCAATTTCATCAGATCAGTTTCATCAAGCAATAGAAAAGATAAAGTAGTATGAGGACGTGACAAATGAAAATTCATTTCTTCATGATTAGCTTGCGTCCTTTCAAGAAAATTCAGGTCTCCAGCAAATTCTTCAAATGATTAAGTTCTTCTGGAGACTTGACCCTGCATAAGAGATTAGTTCTTTTTCTTGACCACCCTCATCTGAAGGGGTGGCAAAGAGTTCATCATTCTGTGAGCCTCATAAGAGAAAGGTGGCATAGATGCCAATCCACTTAGTTTCACATAAGAGGGGATAGGGTAAGCGTAAGAGTAAGCGGAGAATTTCTTCGAGGACTTCTGAACATAATGATTTGAAGACTAGTGCACATATCCTTAGATCTTCCCTGCGAAACAGACGGTTTAGCACGATGATGCTCATATGAGGACTTTGATCCTTTTGAGGAATTTGATCCACGTGAGGAGTTTGGTCCGTATGAGGACTTGGATCCATATGAAGAATTTGGTCCATATGAAGAATTTGATCTGGGGTTCCTATTATTCACAGGTGGTGTCATGATGACATTCACCTGAAGATTTTCAAGGCACCTTTTGGGAACCCAGATTTTCTTCATAGGAGAACTGTTCCTGCAGTTAGTGCCAACATATCTAGCAAATACTTCACCATTCTGATTTTTGAACAGTTTATAATTGGAGTCAAATGACTCATCAGAAGAATATGAAGATTCACATGTAAAGTCAGATAAAGTAGATGGATCCACTGAAGGTCCCTTTGCAGCAACCCATGTGGTTTTGGGATACTGCTCAGGTTTCCAGTAGGTCCCATCAGCATTGAGTTTCCTCTCAAAGGCAATACCATCTTTCCTAGGGTTCCTGTTGAGGATCTGCTTTTTAAGCACGTCACAAAGAGCCTGATGCCCTTTGAGGCTTTTGTACATGCCTGTCATATACAATTCCTTCAGCCCTGCATCATCAGTGATACTAGCAATGTCCTCAGATGAGGAATTAGTGATAGCAGAGGCAGTTGAAGAATTTGCAGCAATGGAAGTATTTGAGCATTCAGGTGAAGAATTAGCAGTTTCACATTCAATGCACTTCAAACATGGCGGAACAAATTCATCCTAAGTAGCGCTGATCTGTTGAGCAAGTAATGAATCACGCTCCTTCTAAAGATCTTCATAACTCACTCTTAACTGCTCAGGATCTTGCTTTCTTTGAAGAAATTCATAAGAGAGCTTCTCATGATCAGATAGGAGAGTGTTATGATGACCTTGAAGATTATCAAACTTGGACTGGAGTCCCTGAAGACTTTTAGTCAAAGCTTTGGAACGATCCATTTCTTCACCCAACATATCATCACTCTCATTTAGCATGTTTTGAACTTTTTCCAAAGCTCTTTGTTGTTTAGTGGCAAGGGAAGCAAGTTTGACATAACTAGGTCCAAATTCATCACTAGATTCATCATCACTGGACTCAGATAAGTAGCATTCAGTTACCTTGGCACCTTTTGCCATAAGGCATGGTGCGGAGGATGATGATTCTGGATTGACAGTTATGGCCTTGCGCGATTCCATGAAGTCCTCGAATCAGATATTGAAGACAAACAGACTGAAGAAATTGAACTGAGGAAATAGAGAAAGTCTTCAGTCAAAGTTTTCAAACAGATATGAACAAGCACACAACATAGAAATGAGGAAACGGAAGGGTTCAGGAAATGGAACCAGTTAGCTCGGTGAAGACAATGATTTGGTAGACCAGTTCCAACTATTGTGACAGTTGTACGTCTGGTTAGGGCGGCTAGGTATTTAAACCTGAGGACACACAGTCCCGGACACCCAGTCCTGAACACGCAGCTCAGGACACTCAGTCCTCACCGTATTCCCCTTGAGCTAAGATCACACAGACCTCGCTCAATCACTCGTGGTAAGTCTTCAGGTGACTTCCAAACCTTCACAGACTCGGTCACTCGGTGATCCACAATTTCCTCTTGGATTCTCTAGACCATGACGCCTAACCGTCTGGAAGATGCATAGTCTTCAAAGGTAACAAGCGTCGGATCCACGCAGGATCAATCTCTTAAGTGATGCTCAATCACTTTGGGTTTGTAGGTGTTTGGGTTTGGGTTTTCCTCACTTGATGATTTTCACTCAAAGTCCTCGGAGGATGGGATGCTCTCAAATGACAAGTGTCAGTTTCTCTAGGAGCAGCCAACCAGCTAGTGGTTGTAGGGGGCGGCTATTTATATCCTAGGGAGCAGCCCGACATGATAAGACATAAATGCCCTTCAATGATATGACCGTTAGGTGGAAGGATATTTTGGGATAGCTGGCGCGTAGCACAGGAAAGGTCGGAAATTTGACTAACAAATTCCTCAGGGCTATCATGTTCCTCACTGTGTAGGCAATCCGCACTGGCGAATTCCTAACTCCTCAGTCAGAACAAATTCCTCAAAGACCAGAAGAACTTCATCTCTGTCACTGAAGAAATTTGACTGAACTGTATGAGGTTTCCAATGGCTTCACTCGAAGGGATTGGTAGGTGTAGGATTTGAGTTGAGCATCACTTGGAAATTTTTCCTTAGTATTTCCTTGACCCCCTTTAGCAGTACGGTGTTTCCTATGACTCAAGAAAGAGAAAAAGAAACTACGAAAATAAAAGTCTTCATGCTCCTCGAATGAATAGCAAGTCTTAAGGATCACACCAATTTCTTCACTTTCAAAGTCTTCAGAAATCCAAAGTCTTCAGTTGAAGAACTTCATTTTTAGGGGTCGACTTTTTGTGTAACTATCAAACTCCTCATAGACTTATAGACCTGTGTACACTCACAAACGCATCAGTCCCTTAACTTATAAGTCTTCAATACACCAAAATCACTAAGGGGCACTAGATGCACTTACAAAGATCCAACCAAAATCACTCTACCAAGTTAGATGTGTCTCATTATAAGTGGCAATTCAACAAATTAGAGGCAATACATGTTTGAAATGATATGCAAGATGCAACCAATATTACACTGTCAACTTGAAGGTGTCTCGTCAGAAGTGATTGATGAGGGATACACAAGAAAAGTAGTTTGATGTAAGAACATGGTTAATAGAAAGACGTAGTATGTACCAAAAACATGAAGGCATGTCATATTCACAGGTATAATGTGTTAACTAAGCAGATGCAATTTACCCTAATTAGAAGCATTACAAGGTAGACAGCATATGCAACATTCAACCACATATCACACTGCCAAGTAAGAGCAAGCACCTGCGATGGTGGTGTGGGGGAATTGTGGTCATCAACTAGAGAGCTACGTTGACTATCTTCATTTAGCCTTGTTGTTTCTTGAGAATCATGTGGGGAGGATGACACTGCACTCTTCAAATGAGTAGCGCGTCTGACAGTAACCCATTGGGGTGACTGTCTCATCATAAGCGATTGATGAGGGATACAAAAGAGCATTAGTTTGATGTATGAACATGGTTAATAGACATATGTAGTATGTATCAAAAACAAGAAGGCATGTCATTATCAAAGGTATAATGTGTAAAGTAAGCAGATGTAATTTAACCAAATTGGAAGCAATACAAGCTAGACACCATATGCAACATGCAACTACATTTGACAGCGCGAAGTTAAAGCAAGCACCTGGGATGGTTGTGTGTGGCAATTGAGATCATCAACTGGAGAGCTATGTTTATTGTATCCATCTGCTGACACTGCACCCTTTAGAGCGCTGAAACGCTTAGTGCTTATCTACGAATTACACTGGAGCAACTTCTGTCTTTTCTTTTTTGTATTCATCAACACCGTGTCAGAATCTGAAATACCCATGCATAAAAAACAATAGTGTAAGTATGGGTGAAGTGTGTGCACAAGTAGTACAGTGTAAAGGTAATAGATAGCCGGTCGGTGAGAAATAAATGATGGGAGACATATGATAGCTCTACAACATGCATGGCACACGAAATTACTAGGTTCTAGGATTTTGAAATATGAGCACAGGGATGGCTAGTTAATGCAGATGCTCCTCCAGCACACCACAAGGTGTGGTCCTATGAAAATAACAGTTGACTGAAAACAAATAGGTCAGTCCATTTTTTCTGCACCGTCCGATGTACAAAGAACGAGCAGATCGCCTTCATCTACCTCCAGCCAGTCAGTGTTATGATCTTCCTTGAAATGCCAGCGACCACCGGCCCAGTCCCCTGCCTCTGCCCTCCCCTCGACCTCACCGCACCGCCCCCCGGCCATCCCTTCAAGCCCCGTCGACCTCAAAATCGGGCGCAAGCAGCTCCTGCGCCCCACACCCCTGTGATAGGTACCGATGCGCTGCTTCCCCGGTGAACATGCGGACTAGGTGCTCCACGCGCCTAAGCGGGTGCTGCTTCTTTTAATTGTGATTCGACTGACCCTGAATTGAAATCCAGGCGGGCTACTGACCTCTAGCAAAGGTGAAATAGTAAATGGGAGGAAACCTTGTGCATTTAGTATCACAAACAAGATGCAGTAAGAAGCTGTCAACTAGTTTCTTTTGTGGGATGAATACGGTGTGAGCAGAGATGTAAGATTTGCACGAGTAAGGGAAGAGGAGTACCTCTTTCTGCTGGCAGTGTTGTGTCCTCCTTCTGTTTTTCCAACGATCTTCTTGTGGTTCGCTAGAAACGAGAAGTTGTGGAGGACAGTGGAGCCTTGGACGAACCCATGGCCAAGTTGTTGAGTGTGGTGCGGTGGCCGTCTATCGGCGGTGGGGAACTAGATCTGAGGCGGCGAATGACAGTGTAGCGAGAACAACTCCGGTGCGGTGGACGGTTGCGACAGTGGAGCGGCAGCGGTGAGGCGCAGGACGGCATGGTCGAAGTGGTTCTGGTACTGTGCACGTCGATGTCGGCGTCGTGGAGGTAGCTCTGCCTGGGCTTCAGCTGCTAAGTCCTTGAGGGCATTGCGGTTGCGGTTGCGTTGGACGACGACGTCGGGGTACCGGCTCCGGCGTGATGGAGGAGGGCAGCGGTGGATTGGGCGCGATGGGGTGGAGGACGGAGGAGGGTAGGGTTTCCCGGCTGGTGGAGAGGGCGTTGTGGCACCCACGGAGTATGAATGGGGAAACGGAGGGAGGGGGAACTAAGGGGGAACAATGTTTCGTTTTGGGACACGCTTGTTTGAAATTTGGGGAAAGTTACAAACTTTGCCCCAATCTAAAATTTCGGACATATTGCGGGTTGGGGTAGGACAATAATCTCAGGTGTCCTAAATGGTGGGCAGGATAGATTTCGGCCGAGCACATGGGTGTTTAGGCGCCCACGGCGTACGAATGCTTCTCGGAGGCGGTTGAGACTGGCATGTTGGTGAAGTTACAAACCTACCCTAGTTTAGAACTTTGGACATTGGGCCGATAGGCTACACGGGCCAGAATCAGGGCAATAATTTCCTACCACCAAACATTAGTCTCGCGCGGTTTCGGGTGACCAGAGGCTTATTTGGCGCTTCGTTCAATATTTGGGAGCACAAGCATTATCGTTTTCGGTTCTCTTCAATTCAACTTTCAGGATTTGTCAAACTTCACAAATCTTTACTCTTGAAAATCCTAAAACTATGATTATTTTGGAATGGAGGGGGTATATTTGAATATACATTGTACACGAGTATATATTAAAAAATATGCAACTTACCTCAGTTCATGCATTGTTCCAGATATAATCTCCTTGGTTGCAAAAAAATAGTTAGACATGCGTATGAATATATAGCATGTTCAAACGTACAACAAAGATTGATGCCCCCTTTCAATGTTCTTATCCGGTGATTCTTAGGAAGATTCTAATGGAGCTTCTAGTTCATCATGCTTCGTTCTCTTTCTTCTCCGGTGGATTCAAGTCAAGTTTTGTCAATCATATCTTTTTCCTTGTTTCAGATTCCTTCTCATACCGGTGCACCTCATAATCGTCCACTTCTCGCTATTCTATTGTTCCGGTGCCTTAAAGATATCTCAGAAGACTCGTCTTGTCATTCAAGATCCATTCAAGTTCTTTTCGAGGTTGTTATCTCATTCAAGCCATTTAATTCAACCGGTGTAATCTCTCTTCAAGATCATTACAATGGTGTTTCTTTGAGTGGGCCCTAACCCACAGGTCTTTTCCCAGGATCTTACCTGACTCTTCTAATTCTACCGGAGTTATTCTCAAATTCATTTCAAAAGTATGACGTAAGTATGATTTGTCATCAGTCATATGTCTTCCTCTAAGATCTCTCAAATTCTTTTCATCGTTGGCTCAACCTTTCTAATTTTCTTTCCAGAGTATCTCAACATTTCATGGTGGTGTTTCTCGTCATCATTCTCGGATTTTGAAGACTGAAGAAGAGTTTCTCTTTAATATTGCTCCATTCTCTTCAAGATTCATGGTGCTAGCTTGTTGCCATCCTCTCATAATTGTTTTCGATTGTCAGAATTCTTTTCACCCATCCGAAGCAATTCAAGAGTCTTCTCAGTTTGATTATCCAGAGTCCATCAATTCAGGTTTATTCACTCTCAGCTTTCAGTTGTCATTCTCCAATCTTACCGATGCATCGTTCAAGTGATATCTAATCAGTTCGTGATCCCTTCGTTCTCATGTATCTAGTTTGTCTCAAGTATCTTCGTTCATTTCACAATTCTTACCCGGTGATTCATCCCTTTACTTCATTCATTTTCAATCCTAACGGTGGTTCGTGGAAGACATTCTCAAGTTTATGTTATATCTCTCTTAATCTTTTCTACGAGAATAAGTAGTATGCCAAATCCGTTGATTTTCATCAATTTAATTGGTGAAGGATACGCATAACATAATTCTTATTCTTGTTTCACCCAAATGATTAATTCCTTATTTCGGAGGTTCATCAAATTCTCGGTTTCACTTGGTTCATCTTTCTTTTCCCGCAGTTCCAAGTTCTCTCAATTATTTCATTGCGAAGATCCATCTAATCATTGCAAGGATTCACCTTGTGTTTTCAACTTCTCTTTCCTTTTGTTTGATCATTCTTTTGTTACTGGAGTTCTTCATGGAGGTTCTACATGATGGTTCATCAAGGATTTAATTCCTTTTCGAAGCGTTCATCGAGATTCTTTTCAGAGGAGCTCATGCATTCTTCATCTTGCAATCCGGAGTGCTATTCTTTCACGCATATCTTTTGAGGTGGTGTTATGTCTTTCTTGATAATTTCCCTTCGTGCTCCGTGATTCACAAGTTATCAAAAATGAGATATATTAAATCCATCAATCTCATCATTGGAGTTATCTTGGGTTTTATTTCACCTAAAGCCTTCCCTAAGGATTGTTGCTAATTGTGTACTCATAAATGACCCAAGTTCTTATAAATTTCTCATCTCCTTGTTGATATCTATATAATCTTGTTCCCGTTAGTGGCAGATTGTCACCTCATAATATTGAGATATTTTCCCATAAGCCCACAACAAGCTTACTCTTTTCGTTGTTGGTTTTCCAACAACTCCGTTCGACCATTCTCCTAAGGATGCCTTTTCAAGCTCAATTGTGGCACAAGTTGGCATTTTCTTCTCCATTCTTTTATTTCAATCATCTATTTTCTATTTCTTCCTTCCGGGGGCATTGTGATGTTGCTCTCTTCAACCCATCTTCTTGTTTTGTCAGGATCATGTTCGTTCTTTTTGCTTATCCATATAACCGGAGTGTTGTGCCCTTTTCTCAAGTTCTTTTCATCTTATCAAGTCTTTCATCTCGTTTCTACCGGAGTGTTTGGATGTACTTCTTGTCCATTGCAACCCTTTTCTCATGTCTTTCAACCGACAATGTTCTGGTAATGTTCCTTCTTCCTCTTTTCTAACGGAGTGGTTTTCAACTTCGTTCATCTCCGTTGTATTATTTTCTCGAGAATGGCTTAACCTCTTCAAGGCTCTTTGGTTTCTCTCGTTTGTCAAAGAAGCAACTTAGTTTTACCTCTTCTCTTTCTCTTCCGTTTTCCCTCTGGTGCCATTCTAGATCTCGGGACGAGATCCTCTCGTAGTGGTGGAGTGTTGTAGCGCCCCGAGACCGATGTGCCAGGTGTCCTCCAGTTATTTCGCTGTTGTTGCCTTGTCATTTGCTTGTGTGTCATGCATCTCATATCATGTCATCATGTGCATTGCATCATCATGTTTTCAAAACTTGCATCCGTCCGGGTTCCCCCAGTTCCGTCCGTTGTCCATTCTGAGCCCAACCACACTTGCACGTGCCCGCGGCATATCCGAAATAGTATTTTATAAGTGGCTGGAAAATGTACTCGGAATGGGTTGAATTTGGCGTGTGGTCTTACTATAGTGTAGATAGACCGCCTGTCAAGTTTCATCGCATTCGGAGTTCGTCTGATAGCCCAATCGTTAAACTATAGCGGCATTATAGCCGGGCACACGTCGGATGTTTTCGGTCTCCGAAAATAGTCGCCGGGCCTCCCCCTCTTCTCTTCTCTCAGCTCGAGACCGTCTACACAGCTCACTACATACTGCCATGTCCAACCTAACCTCTCTCGTCAGCCCGCAGCCCCCCCTCGCGTGCGTCTGAAAGTTGTCCCGAACCCGACCCGGGCAGTCATCACCGTTGGATCCAAATCATCCCCAAACATCTACAAAACGTCTCCGTTTTCTTATTTGGGCTCCCTAGCCTATTTTTCCTGACCGTCTGATTCCGATCTGAGGGACTAGGTAGCCCCTAACCTAATGTGTGAGGTATATACAATCCACCCTTAGTCATTTTGGACAAACCCTAAAATCTAGGGGAACTGTCCCATCATTCCTCCTCGCCGCCGCCACAATCAAATCCTCGGGATCCCCTCATTCCCCCCGACCCAATCCCACCAACCACAGCTCCAGCTCGTTGTCAACACCGGACGAACCCGCAGCCAGTCAGAGCCCAAATCCTGATTGGATCGAGGCCCTTCCTCCTCCCTCGCGCCCATGCCCTTTCTCTTCCTTTCTTCTTCTTCCCGTGCCTCACCTCTCTCTGTTGCCTCCATAGGACACCATGGTGAGCCTGACCGAGCCCCTCCCATGGACACCTCGCCTCTTCGCTGCTCAAATCTGGCGGGGAACTGTACCTCCGATGCCCTCTCATCAGGATCTGGAGCCTCGAAGGAGAATCCGGCCAGTTCGGGCCCTTCCTCATCGGCTCCTCGACACCCCCGGCCTCTGCAAGTTCGCTGGAGCCGCCGCTCCGTCGCCAGCGCGCCCGATGCCTCCTCCTCGCGCACCCGTCGCCCTCGCCTTCTCTCTTCTTCTCCTTGTTTTTCTGCTTCTCTGATTACACCTCTCTCTCTGTTCTTCCTGCAGAGACCCCATGGGTGTACTTCGAGCAGCTTTGCCGCCGCTATGTTTCTGCTTCAGATCCGGCGCCTCGTGGTCGCCCTCGCCCAAAGCTGCCCGTCCTGTTGCCGCCGGTGTCGCCCGCTGCCAAGTCCCGCGTCGTCGTTGTCCTCCCCTGCTTCTGCCTCGAGCAGGAGGAGAGGCTCGCAGATGCGCCTGCTCCCTTTGACCGTGCGCTCTCCCATCGCCTCACTGGGCCACTGCCAAGATCCACCCCTACTTCCGCAGATCCGGCCTGTTGCAGCCTCTTCCCAACTGGGCCTCAGCCCAATGTGAGCCACCCCAGCGCCCCACCTTTTTTTTCTTCTCTGTTGGGCCCTGTTCCAGATCCGGCCCGTGTAGGTTTTTTTTAGGATCTGCGATTTAGTTATTTTCCAGAGTTTACAGATTAGCAGAAAAACCCCTAAGCTTCATGCATATAATAACTCATTAACCGTGCATCGGATTAAAACAAACTTTATATGTAAAATGTCTAGAATTTTGTCTAGATTCATAAAATCCAACTTTCATCCATGTTTAAAATGCTTAAAATTTTGTTTGTTTAAATTTGCTTAAATAACTTGCTAAAATGATTTAATTCATAACTATTTAACCGTAACTCGGTTTGTAATAATCATTATATGTAAATGGCGTAGAAAAATGCCTAGTTCAACATGGTAGCATCACTTTGCATGTTTAACAACTATAAAATATGGTTTAGGGCAGAACAGTACCAAACCTAATATATGCATATGGGGATTTATCAGAATTGTTGTTTGTTGCTTCCGGCCTCATTTAAACTTGACTAGATAGGTAGTTTTACTTAGCTTCACCTCTTGCCATGTTAATCAACATTTAATCTTGTTGGGTACATAAACGAGATCGAACTAAATAAGTCACGTGGTGTTTCGTCAATATGCAACAGAGTTGCATATTGAGCTCCACTTAATTTGTAGGGTTGTTTGTGCATTTTGCCATGCCATGCCTCATTAAACCGGACATGCATCATAATTGTTTGTGCATCATGCCATGTTTATGTGATGGTTGTTTACTATGTTGTTTGCTCCTTTCCGGTGTTGCTTCTTCGGGTTGGTTCCGATAACGTCGCGTTTGTGAGGATTCGTTCGACTACGTCCGTTTGTCTTCTTCGTGGACTCATTCTTCTTCCTTGCGGGATTTCAGGCAAGATGACCATACCCTCGAAATCACTTCTATCTTTGCTTGCTAGATGCTCGCTCTTTTGCTATGCCTATGCTGTGATACCTACTACTTGCTATATCATGCCTCCCATGTTGCTAAGCCAAGCCTTTAACCCACCTTGTCCTAGCAAACCGTTGTTTGGCTATGTTACCGCTTTGCTCAGCCCCTTTTATAGCGTTGTTAGTTGCAGGTGAAGATTGGAGTTCGTTCCATGTTGGAACATGGATTTGTTGGGATATCACAATATCTCTTATTAATATTAATGCATCTATATACTTGGTAAAGGGTGGAAGGCTCGGCCTTATGCCCGGTGTTTTGTTCCACTCTTGCCGCCCTAGTTTCTGTCATACCGGTGTTATGTTCCTTGATTTTTGCGTTCCTTACACGGTTGGGCTATAATGGGAACCCCTTGACAGTTTGCCTTGAATAAAACTCCTCCAGCAAGGCCCAACCTTTGTTTTACCATTCGCCACCTAGCCTTTTTCCCTTGGGAGTCGCACATCCCGAGGGTCATCTTTATTTTAACCCCCCCCCCTCCGGGCCAGTGCTTGTCTAAGTGTTGGTCCGAAATAGAGCCACTTGCGGCGCCACCTCGGGGAAACTTGAGGGCTGGTTTTAGCTGTACGTAGTGTTCATCCGGTGTTGCCCTGAGAACGAGATATGTGCAGCTCCTATCAGGATGTCGGCGCATCGGGCGGTCTTGTTGGACTTGTTTTACCATTGTCGAGGATGTCTTGTAACCGGGATGCCGAGTCTGATCGAATTGTCTTGGGAGAAGGAATATCCTTCGTTGACCGTGAGAGCTTGCGATGGCCTAAGTTGGGACACCCCTGCAGGGATATGATCTTTCGAAAGTCGTGCCCGCGGTTATGGGCAGATGGGAATTTGTTAATGTCTGGTTGTAGAAAACCTGAACCTAACTTAATTAAAATGCATCAACCGCGTGTGTTACCGTGACGGTCTCTTCTCGGCGTGGTCCGGGAAGTGAACACGGTGTTGGAGTTATGCCTGACGTAGGTTGTTCTAGGATCACTTCTTGATCATAGTTGTTCGACCGTGCCTTTGCTCGCTCTTCTCGCTCTCTTTTGCGTATGTTAGCCACCATATATGCTAGTCGCTTGCTGCAGCTCCACCTCATAACTTTTACCCTACCTATAAGCTTAAATAGTCTTGATCGCGAGGGTGTGAGATTGTTGAGTCCCCGTGACTCACAGATACTTCCAAAACCGGTTTGCAGGTGCCGATGATACCGTGCAGGTGACGCAACCCGAGCTCAAGGAGGAGCTCGATGAAGATCGTGTTCGTTATGTTGTTCCGTTCCAGTTGATCAGTAGTGGAGCCCAGTTGGGACGATCGGGGATCTGTGTAGCATTTGGGGTAGTCTTCTTTTATTTTTGTTCCGTAGTTGGACCTTGTGTGTATCTGGATGATGTAAGGCTTTATTCATGTTTTGTGTGAAGTGGCGATTGTAAGCCAACTATGTATCTCTTTCTCTTATGCATTACATGGGTTGTGTGAAGATTACCTCACTTGCGACATTGCTTTCAATGCGGTTATGCCTCTAAGTCGTGCTTCGACACGTGGGAGATATAGCCGCATCGAGGGCGTTACACACCTATGGTGACTTCGTAAAATCTCAACATCATATGCTGGCTCACTCTCTCGAAGTTGCTCATAGGGGTAGGGTCTGCGTGTGTGCGCTTAGCAGTCAGTGCTTGCGCGTATATATAAGCGCTTGCATTGTACCATGTTAAAAAATACATGTCGTGATTATACGGTCACTAGCTCACCCGTACAACTCTGTATTTTGTTGATGACACAATCAATTGACCAGGCAAACGTTCCACGTGGCGCAACTAGTGTTGCACCATCGGGGCGCGTAACCGTGGTGCTCACCTGTCTCTATGTATATGAATGAAAGAAATGGTAGTTTTAGTTTGTACTGTGCTAATAAAATACATTTTAGGGTGATCATACGGTCACTGGCTCACCATACAGCTCCGTAATTTGTTGATGACACGATCAATTGACCAGTCAAACGGCCCACATTCAGCAGCACACATTACCATAGGGCCCACCCTTCAGCGCGTATATGTGATACGTCTCCAACGTATCTATAACTTTTTATTGTTCCATGCTATTATACAATCTGTTTTGGATGTTTAATGGGCTATAATATGCTATTTATATTATTTTTGGGACTAACCTATTAATCGAGGCCCAGTGCCAGTTGTTGTTTTTTTGCCTATTTTAGTGTTTCGCAGAAAAGGAATATGAAATGGAATCCAAACAGAATGAAACCTTCGCGAGGATCTTTCTTGGAACAAACGCAATCCAGGAGACTTGGAGTGGAAGTCTGAGATGCAATGAGGCGGCCATGAGGCAGGAGGGCGCGCCCAGGGGGTAGGCGTGCCCCCACCCTCGTGGGCCCCTCTTAGCTCCACCGACCTACTTCTTTTGCCTATATATACTCTTATACCCTGAAAGCATCCAGGGGAGCCATGAAACCACTTTTCCACTGCTGCAACCTTCTGTACCCATGAGATCCCATCATGGGGCCTTTTCCGGCGATCTGCTGGAGGTGGAATCGATCACGGAGGGCTTCTACATCAACACCATAGCCTCTCCGATGATGTGTGAGTAGTTTACCACAGACCTTCTGGTCCATAGTTATTAGCTAGATGGCTTCTTCTCTCTCTTTGGTTCTCAATACAAAGTTCTCCTCGATGTTCTTAGAGATCTATTCGATGTAATACTTTTCGCGGTGTGTTTGCCCAGATCTGATAAATTGTGGGTTTATGATCAAGATTATCTATGAACAATATTTGATTCTTCTCCGAATTCTTATATGCATGATTTGATATCTTTGCAAGTCTCTTTGAATTATCAGTTTAGTTTGGCCTACTAGATTGATCTTTCTTGCAATGGGAGAAGTGCTTAGCTTTGGGTTCAATCATGCGGTGCTTGATCCCATTGATAGAAAGGGAACCGACACGTATTGTCTTGTTGCCATCGAGGATAAAAAGATGGTGTTTATATCATATTGCTTGAGTTTATCCCTCTAGATCATGTCATCTTGCCTAATGCATTACTCTGTTCTTATGAACTTCATACTCTAGATGCATGCTGGATAGCGGTCGATGTGTGGAGTAATAGTAGTAGATGCAGAATCATTTCGGTCTACTTGACACGGACGTGATGCCTATGTTCATGATCATGCCTAGATATTCTCATAACTATGCGCTTTTCTATCAATTGATCGGCGGTAATTTGTTCACCCACCGTAATATATGCTATCATGGGAGAAGCCACTAGTGAAACCTATGGCCCCCGGGTCTACTTTACATCATAAAAGTTTCCGATCTATAATTCTAGTTTACTATTTATTTTTCAATCTTTACTTTTCAATCTATACAACAAAAATACCAAAAATATTTATCTTATTATCTTCTTCAGATCTCACTTTTGCAAGTGGCCGTGAAGGGATTGACAACCCCTTTATCGTGTTGGTTGCAAGGTTCTTGATTGTTTGTGCAGGTACTAGGCGATTTGCGTGTAGTCTCCTACTGGATTGATACCTTGGTTCTCAAAAACTGGGGAAATACTTATGCTACTTTGTTGCATCACCCTTTCCTCTTCAAGGGAAAACCAACGCATGATCAAGAGGTAGCAAGAAGGATTTCTGGAGCCGTTGCCGGGGAGATCTATGCTCAAGTCAATACATACCAAGTACCCATCACAAACTCTTATCCCACGCATTACATTATTTTCCATTTGCCTCTCGTTTTCCTCTCCCCCACTTCACCTTTGCCGTTTTATTTGCCCTTTTTCAGTCGTCTTTTTTCGCTTGCTTCTTCTGTGCTTGTGTGTTGGATTGATTGTTTCAAGATAATACTAAATTATGTGACTTTTCCAATACCAACAACAATGATTTTATTAGCACTCTGATTGCGCCCATTACCGATGCTGAATCTTGTGAAATTAATGATGCTTTGTTGAATCTTGTCATGAAAGATCAATTTTCTGGCCTTCCTTGTGAAGATGCCGCTACCCATCTAAACAATTTTGTTGATTTGTGGGATATGCAAAAGAAGAACGATGTGGACAATGATATTGTTAAATTGAAACTATTTCTGTTTCCGCATAGAGATCGTGCTAAAACTTGGTTCTCTTCTTTGCCTAAGAATAGTATTGATTCATGGAATAAGTGCAAATATGCTTTTGTCTCTAAGTATTTTCCTCCCGCTAAGTTCATCTCTCTTAGAAATGATATTATGAATTTTAAGCAACTTGATCATGAGCATGTTGCACAAGCTTGGGAGAGGATGAAATTAATGATACGTAATTGCCCTACACATGGTTTGAATCTATGGATGATTATACAAAAAAATTATGTCTGATTGAATTTTGCTTCTAGAAATCTTTTAGATTCGGCCGCGGGAGGTACTTTTATGGAAATCACTTTAGAAGAAGCTACCAAACTCCTAGATAATATTATGGTTAATTATTCTCAATGGCATGCTAAAAGATCCACTAGTAAAAAAGTTCATGCGATAGAAGAGATTAATGTTTTGAGTGGAAAGATGGATGAACTTATGAAATTGTTTGCTAATAAGAGTGTTTCTTCTAATCCTAATGATATGCCTTTGTACAATTCGATTTAGAATAATAATGAATCTATGGATGTGAATTTTGTTGGTAGGAACAACTTTGGTAATAACGCGTATAGAGGAAAATTTAATTCTAGGTCGTTCCCTAGTAATTCCTCTAATAATTATGGTAATTACTACAACAACTCTTATGGAAATTTTAATAAGATGCCCTCTGATTTTGAGACTGGTGTTAAAGAATTTATGAATTCACAAAAGAATTTCAATGCTTTGCTTGAAGAAAAAATTCCTAAGAATGATGAGTTGGCTAGGAACGTGGATAGAATTTCATTTGATGTTGATTCTTTGAAACTTAGATCTATTCCACCTAAGCATGATATCAATGAGTCTCTCAAAGCCATGAGAATTTCCATTGACGAGTGCAAAGAAAGAACCGCTAGGATGCGTGCTAAAATGATTGCTTTGTGAAAGCGTGTTCTTCTAGTTTTCATGATAATAATGATGAAGATATAAAGTGATTGATGTGCCTCCTATTAAATCTTTGTTTTCCAATATGAATCTTGATAAAGATGGGACTGGAGATGAGTCAACTTTAGTTAAAATACGTCACAATGATTCAGAGTTTTTAGATCTTGATGCAAAAATTGGTAAACGTGGGATTGAAGAGGTCAAAACTTTACATAGCAATGAACCCACTATTTTGGATTTCAAGGAATTTAATTATGATAATTGCTCTTTGATAGATTGTATTTCCTTGTTGCAATCCATTTTAAATTCTCCTCATGCTTATGATCAAAATAAAGCTTTTACTAAACATATCGTTGATGCTTTAATGCAATCCTATGAAGAAAAGCTTGAATTAGAAGTTTCTATCCCTAGAAAACTTTATGATGAGTGGGAACCTACTATTAAAATTAAGATTAAAGATCAGGAATGCTGCTTTATGTGATTTTGGTGCTAGTGTTTCCATGGTTCCAAAAACTTTGTGTGGTGTGTTAAGTTTCCGTGAATTTCATGATTGTTCTTTAAATTTGCACCTTGCGGATTCCACCATTAAGAAACCTATGGAAAGGATTAATGATGTTCTTATTGTTGCAAATAGGAATTATGTGCATGTATATTTCATTGTTCTTGATATAGATTGCAATCCTACATGTCTTATTATTCTTGCTTGACCTTTCCTTAGAACGATTGGTGCAATTATTGACATGAAAGAAGGAAATATTATATTCCAATTTCCGTTAAGGAAAGGCATGGAACACTTTCCTAGAAAAAAATTAAATTACCTTACGAATCTATTATGAGAGCCACTTATGGATTGCATACCGAAGATGACAATACCTATATATATTCTTGTTTTTATGCCTAGCTAGGGGCGTTAAACGATAGCGCTTGTTGGGAGGCAACCCAATATTATTTTTGTTCCTTGCTTTTTGTTCCTGTTTAATAATAAATAAATCGTCTATCCTCTGTTATGATTGTATTTTTATGTTTTAGTTAGTGTCTGTGCCAAGTAAAGCCTTTAGGATCTTCTTGGATGATTGTTGTTTGATCTTGCTGAAAAAACAGAAAGTATGCGCTCACGAGAATAATTTTCATTTTTTACCAGAGAGCAATAAAATACCAATTCCAACTGAAGTAGATCAATATACAAATTATTTATATCGTCCTAATTTTTCAGAATTTTTGGAGTTACAGAAGTATTCAAAACCTCCAAATTACTATAGACAGTTCTGTTTTTGACAAATTTTGTTTTTCGTGTGTTGTTTGCTTATTTTGATGAATCTATGGCTAGTATCGGGGGGTATGAACCATAGAGAAGTTGGAATACATTAGGTTTAACACCAATATAAATAAAGAATGAGTTCATTACGGTACCTTAAGGTGGTGATTTGTTTTCTTATGCTAACAGAGCTCATGAGATTTTCTTTTTAAGTTTTGTGTTGTGAAGTTTTCCAGTTTTTGGGTAAAGATTTGATGGATTTTGGAATAAGGAGTGGCCAGAGCCTAAGTTTGGGAATGCCCAAGGCACCCCAAGGTAAAATTCAAGGACAACCAAAATCCTAAGCTTGGGGATGCCCCGGAAGGCATCCCCTCTTTCGTCTTCGTCTATCGGTAACTTTACTTGAGGCTATATTTTTATTCACCACATGATATGTGTTTTGCTTGGAGCGTCTTGTATGATTTTAGTCTTCGATTTTTAGTTTACCACAATCATCCTTGTTGTACACACCTTTTGGGAGAGACACACATGAATCGGAATTTATTAGAATACTCTATGTGCTTCAGTTATATCTTTTGAGGTAGATAATTTTGCTCTAGTGCTTCACTTATATCTTTTAGAGCACGGTGGTGGTTTTATTTTATAGAAATTATTGATCTCTCATGCTTCACTTATATTATTCCGGGATTCTTTTAGAACAACATGGTAATTTGTTTTGGCTATAAAATTAGTCTTAATACGATAGGCATCCAAGATGGGTATAATAAAAACTTCCATATAGAGTGCATTGAATACTATGAGAAGTTTGATACTTGATGATTGTTTTGAGATATGAAGATGGTGATATTAGAGTCGTGCTAGTTGAGTAATTGTGAATCTGAGAAATACTTGTGTTGAAGTTTGCAAGTCCCATAGCATACACGTATGGTAACCGTTGTGTGACAAATTTGAAGCATGAGGTGTTCTTTGATTGTCTTCCTTATGAGTAGTGGTTGGGGACGAGCGATGTTGTTGTCCTACCAATCTATCCCCCTAGGAGCATGCGCGTAGTGCTTGGTTTTTGATGACTTGTAGATTTTTGCAATAAGTATGTGAGTTCATTATGACTAATGTTGAGTCCATGGATTATACACACTCTCACCCTTCCATCATTGCTAGCCTCTTCGGTACCATGCATTGCCCTTTCTCACCTCGAGAGTTAGTGCAAACTTCGCCGGTGCATGATACGTCTCCAACGTATCTATAATTTTTGATTGCTCCATGCTATGTTATCTACTATTTTGGGTAATATTGGGCTTTATTATCCACTTTTATATTATTTTTGGGACTAACCTATTAACAGGAGGCCCAGCCCAGATTTGTTGTTTTTTTGCCTATTTCAGTGTTTCGAAGAAAAGGAATATCAAACGGAGTCGAAACAGAACGAAATCAACTGAAGAAGTTATTTTTGGAAGGAAAGCTACCGAATGGAGTTGGACCCCACGTCAGGAGCCAAGGGAGGTTCTCACGAGGGTGGGGAGGGCCCCCCAGGGCACGCCCCCTGCCTCGTGGGGCCCCCGAAGCTCCACTGACGTACTTCCTGCACCCATATATACTCACGTACCCTAAAACTTCTAGAACACACAATAGATCGGGAGTTCCGCCGCCAGAAGCCTCCGTAGCCAATCTAGACCTATTCCGGCACCCTGCCGGAGGGGGCAATCCTTCCCCGGTGGCCATCTTCATCATCCCGGTGCTCTCCATGACGAGGAGGGAGTAGTTCTCCCTCGGGGCTGAGGGTATGTACCAGTAGCTATGTGTTTGATCTCTCTCTCTCGTGTTCTTGAGGTGGTACAATCTTGATGTATCGCGAGCTTTGCTATTATATTTGGATCCTATGATGGCTTCTCCCCCCTCTACTCTCTTGTAATGAATTGAGTTTTCCCCTTGAAGTAATCTTATCGGATTGAGTCTTTAAAGATTTGAGAACACTTGATGTATGTCTTGCCGTGGATATCTGTGGTGACAATGGGATATCACGTGATTCACTTGATGTATGTTTTGGTGATCAACTTGCGGGTTCCGCCCATGAACCTATGCATAGGGGTTGGCACACGTTTTCGTCTTGATTCTCCGGTAGAAACTTTGGGGCACTCTTTGAGGTTCTATGTGTTGGTTGAATAGATGAATCTGAGATTGTGTGATGCATATCGTATAATCATGCCCACGGATACTTGAGGTGACATTGGAGTATCTAGGTGACATTAGGGTTTTCGTTGATTTTTTGTGTCTTAAGGTGTTATTCTAGTACGAACTCTAGGGCTGTTTGTGACAGTTATAGGAATAGCCCAATGGATTGATTGGAAAGAATAACTTTGAAGTGGTTTCGTACCCTACCATAATCTCTTCGTTTGTTCTCCACTATTAGTGGCTTTGGAGTGACTCTTTGTTGCATGTTGAGGGATAGTTATGTGATCCAATTATGTTAGTATTGTTGAGGGAACTTACACTAGCGAAAGTATGAACCCTAGGCCTTATTTCCTATCATTGCAATACCGTTTATGCTCACTTTTATCACTTTCTACCTTGCTGTTTTTATATTTTCAGATTACAAAAACTCTTATCTACTATCCATATACCACTTGTTTCACCATCTCTTCACCGAACTAGTGCACCTATACAATTTACCATTGTATTGAGTGTGTTGGGGACACAAGAGACTCTTTGTTATTTGGTTGCAGGGTTGCTTGAGAGAGACCATCTTCATCCTACGCCTCCTACGGATTGATAAACCTTAGGTCATCCACTTGAGGGAAATTTGCTACTGTCCTACAAACCTCTGCACTTGGAGGCCCAACAACGTCTACAAGAAGAAGGTTGTGTAGTAGACATCAAGCTCTTTTCTGGCGCCATTGCCGGGGAGGTTAGCGCTTGAAGGTATATCTTTAGATCTTGCAATCGAGTCTTTAGTTTCTTGTTTTATCACTACTTTAGTTTATAAAAGAAAACTATAAAAAAATGGAATTGAGTTTGTCTCATGCGCTTCATCTTTTTAATATCTATCATGAAAATAAGGATTCCGATAATTGTGCTCAAGTGCTAGAATAAGAATGCATTAGAATGTTTGGCACTAAATATTTGAATGATGAGCATGATTGCAATGTTGTTAGTATGAATTCCTTGAATATCCATGATGCTAATGATATGCAAAGCCACAAGCTTGGGGAAGCTACGTTTGATGAAGATGATATTTTTTATCCCCCAAGTTTTGATGAGCAAATTTATTATGATGAAAGCATGCCTCCTATTTATGATGATTATATTGATGAAAGTAGATTTGGAGAGGTCATGACTATATTTTGTGATGATTCCACTATTACGGAAGAGGTTCCAATTGATTATGAGAACAAAGTTGCTATCTATGATGATTATTGTGATGACTTGTATGCTATAAAGAATAATTATATCCATGAAACTTGTCATAATGATTTTATTTTTCAATTGGATTATGCCTCACATGATAATTATTTTGTTGAGTTTGCTCCCACTATTATTCATGAGAAGAATTTTGTTTGTGTGGAGAGTAATAAAATTTCTATGCTTGTAGATCATGAAAAGAATGCTTTAGGTGCTGGTTATATTGTTGAATTCATTCATGATGCTACTGAAAATTATTATGAGGGAGGAATATATACTTGTAGGAATTGCAATAATATCAAGTTTCCTCCCTATGTGCTTAAAGTTTCAAAGTTATGCTTGTTTTACCTTCCTATGCAAGTTGATTCTTGTTCCCACAAGTTGTTTGCTCACAAAATCCCTATGAATAGGAAGTGGGTTAGACTTGAATGTGTTATTCATATTCTTCATGATGCTCTCTTTATGTTACAATTCTTATCTTTTATGTGAGCATCATTGAAATCATCATGCCTAGCGAGGGGCGTCAAACGATAGCAGTTGTTGGGAGGCAACCCAACTTTATTTTTGTTACTTGCTTTTTTCTCCTGTTTAGTAATAAATAATTTATCTAGACTCTGTTATGATTGAGTTTTTATGTTTTAATTAGTGTTTGTGCCAAGTAGAACCGTTGGGAAGACTTGGGAAAAGTCTTGTTGATCTTGCTGTAAAAAACAGAAACTTTAGCGCTCACGAGAATTGCTTTAATTTTTTATTGGAGAGTGATATTTAGTTAATTCTTTTTTAATATGATTAATAGATAAATTCCTCACGTCCAGCAATTTATTTTAGAATTTTTGGAGTTCCAGAAGTTTGCGTTAGTTACAGATTACTACAGACTGTTCTGTTTTGACAGATTCTGTTTTTCGTGTGTTTTTGCTTATTTTGATGAATCTATGGCTAGTAAAATAGTTTATAAACCATAGAGAAGTTCGAATAAAGTAGGCATAACACCAATATAAATAAATAATGAGTTCATTACAGTACCTTGAAGTGGTCTTTTATTTTCTTTCGCTAACGGAGCTCACGAGATTTTCTACTTTAAGTTTTGTGTTGTGAAGTTTTCAAGTTTTGGGTAAAGATTCGATGGATTATGGAATAAGGAGTGGCAACATCCTAAGATTGGGGATGCCCAAGGCACCCCAAGGTAATATTCAAGGATAGCCAAGAGCCTAAGCTTGGGGATGCCCTGGAAGGCATCCCCTCTTTCGTCTCCGTTCATCGGTAAAAAAACTTTACTTGGAGCTATATTTTTATTCACCACATGATATGTGTTTTGCTTGGATCATCAATTTATTTTGTTAGGATTTGATTTCTGTTATTTGGAACAATGTTTTGCATCTTTTATTTCAATAAAAGTGGCATTGATAGCCTTTACTGTGCCTATGTTACAAGTGTACATGTTGTTGTTTGAAAACAGAAAGTTTACCATTGTTGCAATAATTCCCTAGAAAATTCATAATGTGATAAAATGTTGAAACCTTTTGAATATTAAGATCTGATAAATTTACTACAGTGGGAATTTTATTTCATAATTTTTGGAGCTAGGGAAGTATGGATGTTGCTGCATTCTTTACATACTATCCTGTTTAGGCAGATTGCTGTTAGGTTTGCATTGTTTGCATATGTTTGCTTCTTTAATGATTCTATTTGAGGATAGGAATATTAAATATGCAGAGGCATTTAGTATGAAATATTGAATAATAATTTTAGTGATTTTCTACAGTAGAGTATGATAAGGTTTTGGCAATGGTTTATACTAACTCGTCTCACGAGTCCTTGTTAAGTTTTGTGTGGATGAAGCTTTTGAGATTTAGGGAGACCGTGATATGAGAGGAATTAAGGAGACACAAAAGCTCAAGCTTGGGGATCCCCATGGCATCCCAAGATAATATTTCCAGAAGTCTCAAGCATCTAAGCTTGGGGATGCCCCGGTTGGCATCCCACCTTTCTTCTTCAACAACTATCGGTTAGTTTCGGTTGATCCTAAGTTTTTGCTTCTTCACATGATGTTTGCCATTCTTAGAATGCCATTCTATTTTGCTTTGCTTGCTGTTTGAATAAAATACCAAGATCTGAAATTATTAAATGTTAGAGAGTCTTCACATAGTTGCATAATTATTCGACTACTCATTGATCTTCACTTATATCTTTCGGAGTAGTTTGTCGTTTGCTCTAGTGCTTCACTTATATATTTTAGAGCATGGTGGTGGTTTCATTTTATTTTTTGAAATTAATGAACTCTCATGCTTAATTTATATCATTTTGTGAGTCTTAAATAGCATGGTAATTTTCTTAAATAATCCTAATATGTTTGGTATACAAGATTAGTAAAAAGTTTCATATAGAGTATTGAATACTAAGAGAAGTTTGATGCTCGATGATTGTTTTGTGATATGGAGGTAATAATATCAAAGTCGTGCTAGTTGAGTAGTTGTGAAATTGAGAAATACTTGTGTTGAAGTTTGCAAGTCCCGTAGCATGCACGTATGGTAAACGTTATGTAACAAATTTGAAACATGAGGTGTTATTTGATTGTCTTCCTTATGCGTGGCGGTCGGGGACGAGCGATGGTCTTTTCCTACCAATCTATCCCCCTAGGAGCATGTGCATAGTGCCGAGGTTTTTGATGACTTGTAGATTTTTGCAATAAGTATGTGAGTTCCTTATGACTAATATTGAGTCCATGGATTATACGCACTCTCACCCTTCCATCCTTGCTAGCCTCTTCGGTACCGTGCATTGCCCTTTCTCACATTGAGAGTTGGCGCAAACTTCACCGGTGCATCCAAACCCCGTGATATGATACGCTCTGACACACATAAACATCCTTATATCTTCCTCAAAACAACGACCATACCTACCTATTATGGCATTTCCATAGCCATTCCGATATATATTGCCATGCAACTTTCCGTCATTCCATTCATCATGACATATTCATCATTGTCATATTGCTTAGCATGATCATGTAGTTGACATAGTATTTGTGGCAAAGCCACCGCTCATAATTCTTTCATACATGTCACTCTTGGTTCATTGCATATCCCGGTACACCGCCGGAGGCATTCATATAGAGTTATCTTTGTTCTAGTATCGAGTTGTAATAATTGAGTTGTAAATAAATAGAAGTGTGATGATCATCATTATTAGAGCATTGTCCCAAGTGAGAAAAAAAGAGAAAGGCCATAAAAAAGGTGAAGGCCCAAAAAAAAGAGAGAGAAAGGCCATAAAAAAAGAAAAGGCCCAAAAAAATGAGAGAAAAGGAGAGAAGGGACAATGTTACTATCCTTTTACCACACTTGTGCTTCAAAGTAGCACCATGATCTTCATAGTAGAGAGTCTCTCATGTTATCACTTTCATATACTAGTGGGAATTTTTCATTATAGAACTTGGCTTGTATATTCCAACAATGGGCCTCCTCAAGTGCCCTAGGTCTTCGTGAGCAAGCAAGTTGGATGCACACCCACTAGTTTCTTTTGTTGAGCTTTCATACATTTATAGCTCTAGTGCATCTGTTGCATGGCAATCCCTACTCCTTGCATTAACATCAATCGATGGGCATCTCCATAGCCCATTGATTAGCCTCATTGATGTGAGACTTTCTCCTTTTTGTATTCTCCACATAACCCCCTCATTATTCTATTCCACCCATAGTGCTATATCCATGGCTCGTGCTCATGTATTGCGTGAAGGTTTATGAGTTTGAGATTACTAAAGTATGAAACAATTGCTTGGATTGTCATCGGGGTTGTGCATGATGAGAGCATTCTTGTGTGATCAAAATGGAGCATGACTAAACTATATGATTTTGTAGGTATGAACTTTCTTTGGCCATGTTATTTTGAGAAGACATAATTGCTTAGTTAGTATGCTTGAAGTATTATCATTTTTATGTCAATATGAACTTTTGTCTTGAATCTTTTGGATCTGAATATTCATGCCACAATTAAGAAGAATTACATTGAAATTATGCCAAGTAGCACTCCGAATCAAAAATTCTGTTTTTATCATTTACCTACTCAAGGACGAGCAGGAATTAAGCTTGGGGATGCTTGATACGTCTCCAACGTATCTATAATTTTTGATTGCTCCATGTTATGTTATCTACTGTTTTGGGCAATATTGGGCTTTATTATCCACTTTTATATTATTTTTGGGACTAACCTATTAACCGGAGGCCCAGCCTAGATTTGCTGTTTTTTTTGCCTATTTTAGTGTTTCGAAGAAAAGGAATATCAAACGGAGTCGAAACGGAACAAAATCAACTGAAGAAGTTATTTTTCGAAGGAAAGCTACCAGATGGACTTGGACCCCATGTCAGGAGCCAAGGGAGGTGCTCACGAGGGTGGGGGGGCGCCCCCTGCCTTGTGGGGCTCTCGAAGCTCCACCGACGTACTTCCTGCACCCATATATACTCACGTACCCTAAAACTTCCAGAACACACAATAGATCGGGAGTTCCGCCGCTAGAAGCCTCCGTAGCCACCGAAAACCATTCTAGACCCGTTCCGGCACCCTGCCGGAGGGGGCAATCCTTCCCCGGTGGCCATCTTCATCATTTCGGTGCTCTCCATGACGAGGAGGGAGTAGTTCTCCCTCGGGGCTGAGGGTATGTACCAGTAGCTATGTGTTTGATCTCTCTCTCTCTCTCTCGTGTTCTTGAGGTGGTACGATCTTGATGTATCGCGAGCTTTGCTATTATATTTGGATCCTATGATGGCTTCTCCCCCCTCTACTCTCTTGTAATGAATTGAGTTTTCCCCTTGAAGTAATCTTATCGGATTGAGTCTTTAAAGATTTGAGAACACTTGATGTATGTCTTGCCGTGGATATCTGTGGTGACAATGGGATATCACGTGATTCACTTGATGTATGTTTTGGTGATCAACTTTCAGGTTCCGCCCATGAACCTATGCATAGGGGTTGGCACACGTTTTCATCATGATTCTCCGGTAGAAACTTTGGGGCACTCTTTGAGGTTCTATGTGTTGGTTGAATAGATGAATCTGAGATTGTGTGATGCATATCGTATAATCATGCCCATGGATACTTGAGGTGACATTGGAGTATCTAGGTGACATTAGGGTTTTGGTTGATTTGTGTCTTAAGGTGTTATTCTAGTATGAACTCTAGGGCTGTTTCTGACAGTTATAGGAATAGACCAATGGATTGATTGGAAAGAATAACTTTGAGGTGGTTTCGTACCCTACCATAATCTCTTCGTTTGTTCTCCCTATTAGTGACTTTGGAGTGACTCTTTGTTGCATGTTGAGGGATAGTTATGTGATCCAATTATGTTAGTATTGTTGAGGGAACTTACACTAGCGAAAGTATGAACCCTAGGCCTTATTTCCTATCATTGCAATACCGTTTATGCTCACTTTTATCACTTTCTACCTTGCTGTTTTTATATTTTCAGATTACAAAAACTATTATCTACTATCCATATAACACTTGTTTCACCATCTCTTCGCTTTACTAGTGCACCTATACATTTTACCATTGTATTGAGTGTGTTGGGGACACAAGAGACTCTTTGTTATTTGGTTGCAGGGTTGCTTGAGAGAGACCATCTTCATCCTACGCCTCCTACGAATTGATAAACCTTAGGTCATCCACTTGAGGGAAATTTGCTACTGTCCTACAAACCTCTGCACTTGGAGGCCCAACAACGTCTACAAGAAGAAGGTTGTGTAGTAGACATCAGTGTATACAAACCCCGTGATATGATACGCTCTATCACACATAAGCCTCCTTATATCTTCCTCAAAACAGCCACCATACCTACCTATTATGGCATTTCCATAGCCATTCCGAGATAAATTGCCATGCAACTTTCCACCATTCCGTTTATTATGACACACTTCATCATTGTCATATTGCCTTGCATGATCATGTAGTTGACATCATATTTGTGGCAAGGCCACCATGCATAATTTTTCATCCATGTCACGCTTAATTCATTGCCCATCCTGGTACACCGCCAGAGGCACTCATATAGAGTCATATTTTGTTCTAGTATCGAGTTGTAATCCTTGAGTTGTAAATAAATAGAAGTGTGATGATCATCATTATTAGAGCATTGTCCCATGTGAGGAAAAAAGAGAAAGGCCAAATAAAAAAAAAGAGAAAGGCCAAATAAAAAAAGGAAGGCCCAAAAAAATGAGAGAAAAAGAGAGAAGGGACAATGCTACTATCCTTATTCCACACTTGTACTTCAAATAGCACCATGATCTTCATGATAGAGAGTCTCTTATTTTGTCACTTTCATATACTAGTGGGAATTTTTCATTATAGAACTTGGCTTGTATATTTCAACAACGGGCTTCCTCAAAATGCCCTAGGTCTTCGTGAGCAAGCAAGTTGGATGCACACCCACTTAGTTTCTTTTGGTGAGCTTTCATACATTTATAGCTCTAATGCATTCGTTGCATGGAAATCCCTACTCCTCGCGTTGACATCAATTGATGGGCATCTCCATAGCCCGTTGATTAGCCGCGTCAATGTGAGACTTTCTCTATTTTTGTCTTCTCCACACAACCTCCATCATCATATTCTATTCCACCCATAGTGTTATGTCCATGGCTCGCTGATACGTCTCCAACGTATCTATAATTTTTGATTGTTCCATGCTATATTATATTCTGTTTTGGACATTATTGGGCTTTATTATACACTTTTATATTATTTTTGGGACTAACCTATTAACCGGAGGCCCAGCCTAGAATTGCTGTTTTTGCCTATTTTAGGGTTTCGCAGAAAATGAATATCAAACGGAGTCCAAACGGAATGAAACCTTCGGGAACGTGATTTTCGGAACGAACGTGATCC